>NC_036842.1:70106146-70125346 GCF_002910315.2 Salvelinus sp. IW2-2015 | reverse complement strand
ACAGACAACACAGAGTTACAACATGAGTAAAACAATAAACAAGTCAATAACATGGTAGAAAAAAAGAGAATCTATATACAATGTGTGCAAAAGCATGAGGTAGGCAATAAATCGAATAATTACAATTTAGCAGATTAACACTGGAGTGATAAATCATCAGATGATCATGTGCAAGAAGATAGAACTGTGTGCAAAGAAGCAGAAAAGTAAATAAATAAAGCAAGTATGGGGGGTGAGGTAGGTAATTGGGTGGGTAGTTTACAGATGGACTATGTACAGCTGCAGCGATCGGTTTACTGCTCGGATAGCAATTTTAAAGTTGTTGAGGGAGATAAAAGTCTCCAACTTCAGAGATTTTTGCAATTCGTTCCAGTCGCAGGCAGCAGAGAAACTGGAAGGAAAAGGCGTCCAAATGAGGTTTTGGCTTTAGGGATGATCAGTGAGATACACCTGCTGGAGCGCGTGTTGCGGGTGGTGTAGCCATCGTGACCAGTGAACTGAGATAAGGCGGCACTTACCTAGCATAGCCTTGTAGATGACCTGGAGCCAGTGGGTCTGACGACGAACAACTGTAGCGAGGGCCCAGCCGACTAGGGCATACAGGTCGCAGTGGTGGGTCGTATAAGGTGCTTAGTAACAAAACCGAATGGCACTGTGATAAACTGCATCCAGTTTGCTGAGTAGAAGTATTGGAGCTATTTTGTAGATGACATCGCCGAAGTCGAGGATCGGTAGGATAGTCAGTTTTACTAGGGTAAGTTGGCGGCGTGAGTGAAGGAGGCTGTGTTGCGGAATAGCGAAGCCGATTCTTGCTTTGATTTTGGATTGGAGAGTTTTGATATGAGTCTGGAAGGAGAGTTTGCAGTCTAGCCAGACACCTAGGTACTTATTAGATGTCCACATATTCTAGGTCGGAACGTCCAGGTGGTAGATGCTAGTCGCGGTGCGGGTGCAGGCAGCGAACGGTGAAAAAGCGATGCATTTGGTTTTACTAGCGTTTAAGAGCAGTTGGAGGCCACGGAAGGAGTGTTGTATGGCATTGGAAGCTCGTTTGGAGGTTAGATAGCACAGTGTCCAAGGAAGGGCCGGCAAGTATATAGAATGGTGTCGTCTGCGTAGAGGTGGATCAGGGAATCGCCCGCAGCAAGAGCAACATCATTGATGTATACAGAGAAAAGAGTCGGCCCGAAATTGAACCCTGTGGTACCCCCCATAGAGACTGCCAGAGGACCGGACAACATGCCCTCCATTTACGCACTGAACTCTGTCTGCAAGTAGTTGGTGAACCAGGCAAGGCAGTCATTAGAAAAACCGAGCTACTGAGTCTGCCGATAAGAAATATGTGATTGACAGAGTCGAAAGCCTTGGCCAGGTCGATGAAGACGGCTGCACAGTAATGTCCTTTTATCGATGGCGGTTATGATATATCGTTTAGTACCTTGAGCGTGGCTGAGGTGCACCCATGACCGGCTCGGAACCGGATTGCACAGCGGAGAAGGTACGGTGGGATTCGAGATGGTCACTGATCTGTTTGTTGACTTGGCTTTCGAAGACCTTAGATAGGCAGGGCAGGATGGATATAGGTCCTGTAACAGTTTGGGTCCAGGGTGTCTCCCCCTTTGAGGGGGAGACCGCGGCAGCTTTCCAATCCTTGGGGATCTCAGATGATAACGAAGGGAAGAGGTTAGAAACAGGCTGGTGATAGGGGGTGCGACAATGGCGGCGGACAGTTTCAGAAATAGAGGGGTCAGATTGTCAAGCCCAGCTGATTTGTATGGGTCCAGGTTTTCCAGCTCTTTCAGAACATCTGCTATCTGGATTTGGGTAAAGGAGAAGCTGGGGAGGCTTGGGCGAGTAGCACGGGGGGGCGGGGCTGTTGCCCAAGGTTGGAGTCGCCAGGAGGAAGGCATGGCCAGCCATTGAGAAATGCTTGTTGAAGTCTTCGATTATCACGGATTTATCGGTGGTGACCGTGTTACCTAGCCTCAGTGCAGTGGCAGCTGGGAGGAGTGCTCTTGTTCTCCATGGACTTTACAGTATCCCAGAACTTTTTGGAGTTAGAGCTACAGGATGCAAATTTCTGCTTGAAAAAGCTGGCCTTTTGCTTTCCTGACTGACTGCGTGTATTGGTTCTCTGACTTCCCTAAACAGTTGCATATCGGCGGGGGTCTTCGATGCTATTGCAGTTCGCCACAAGATGTTTTGTGCTGGGTCCGAGGCAGTCAGGTCTGGAGTGAACCAAGGGCTATATCTTTTCTTGGTTCTGCATTTTTTGAACGAGCATGCTTGTCTAATATGGTGAGGAAGTAATTTTAAAGAATGACCAGGCATCCTCAACTGACGGGATGAGGTTCCAATATCCTTCCAGGGTACCGGGCCAGGTCGATTAGAAAGGCCTCTCGCAGAAGTGTTTTAGGGAGCGTTTGACAGTGATGAGGGGTGGTCGTTTGAACCGCGGACCCGTGGCGGATACAGGCAATGAGGCAGTGATCGCTGAGATCTTGATTGAAGACAGACGAGGTGTATTTGGAGGGCAGGTTGGTCAGGATAATGTCTATTAGAGGTGCCCAATGTTTACGGATTTAGGGTTGTACCTGGTGGGTTCTTGATGATTTGTGTGAGATTGAGGCATCAAGCTTGGATTGTAGGCCTCCCGGGGTGTTAAGCACATATCCCAGTTTAGGTCACCTAACAGAACAAACTGTAACGGGTGTCGTCCTCCTCTTCCTCGGAAGAGGAGAGGAGAGAAGGATCGGTGGACCAATACGCAGCGAGGTATGTAGACATAATTTATTTATTTAAACAAGAACAAAAACGAACTATACTTGAAATGATTACAAAATAACAAACGGACAACGTAGACGAACCTGAACATGGAACTTACATAACAACACGAAGAACACACGAGCAGGAAAACAGACTATATCAAAACGAAAACATCGAACAATCCCGTGTGGTGCGCACAGACACAAACACAGGAGACACATCACCCACAAACAAACAGTGTGAAACAGCCACCTATATATGGTTCTCAATCAGAGGAAAACGTCAAACACCTGTCTCTGATTGAGAACCATATAAGGCTAATTACAAGTGACCTAAACATAGAAACACAAAACATAGAATGCCCACCCCAACTCACGCCCTGACCAACTAAACACATACAAAAATAACATAAAACAGCGTCAGGAACGTGACAGAACCCCCCTCAAGGTGCGAACTCCGGACGCACCACCAAAAGTCTAGGGGAGGGTCTGGGTGGGCATCTGTCCACGGTGGTGGCTCAGGCTCTGGGCGTGGTTCCCATCCCACCATAATACATCCCCACTTTTTTATCCCCTCACAATGCCCACCCTCCAAATAACCCACCTAAATTAGGGGCATCATCAGGATAAGGAGCCAGCACGGAATGAGGGGCAACACCGGAATGAGGGCAACCACCAGAATGAGGGGCAACACCAGAATGAGAGGGCAACACCGAAATGAGGGGCACACACCAGAATGACTGGCGGATCCTGGCTGGCTGGCTCTGGACGCTCTTGGCTGGCGGAAGGCTCTGGACGGTCATGGCTCGCTGACGGCTTCTGGACGGTCATGGCTCGCCCTGACGGCTCTGGACGGTCATGGCTCACCTGCGGCTCTGGACGGTCATGGGCTCGCTGACGGCTCTGGACGGTCATGGCTCGCTGACGGCTCTGGACGGTCATGGCTACGGCCTGGACGCATGCTGCTGACGGCTCTGGACGGTCATGGCTCGCTGACGGCTCTGGACGGTCATGGCTGGCTGAAGGCTCTGGCTGATCCGGTCTGGCGAAGGCTCTGGCTGATCCGGTCTGGCGGAAGGCTCTGGCTGATCCGGTCTGGCGGAAGGCTCTGGCTGATCCGTCTGGCGGAAGGCTTCTGGCTGATCCGGTCTCGGAAGCTCTAGCGGCTCCTGTCTGGCGGACGGCTCTAGCGGCTCCTGTCTGGCGGACGGCTCTGTAGGCTCATGGCAGACGGGCGGCTTTGCAGGCTCATGGCAGACGGCGGCTTTGCAGGCTCATGGCAGACGGACAGTTCAGACGCGTATGGCAGACGGGCAGTTCAGGCGCCGCTGGGCAGACGGGCAGTTCAGGCGCCGCTGGGCAGACGGGCAGTTCAGGCCGCTGGCAGGGGCAGTCAGGCGCGCGGGCAGACGGGCAGTTCAGGCGCCGCTGGGCAGACGGGCAGTTCAGGCACCGCTGGCAGACGGCAGACTCTGGCCGGCTGAGACGCACTATAGGCCTGTGCGTGGTACCGGAACTGGAGGTACCGGGCTAGGACACGCACCTTCAGGCTAGTGCGCGGGAACAACACAACAGGGCACACTGGACTCTCGTGGCGCACTCTAGGCCTGGTGCGTGGTACCGGCACTGGTGGCACCGGGCTGAGGGCACGCACATCAGGATTATACGGGGAGAAGAAACAGTGTGTACAGGGCTCTGGAGACGCACAGTGGCTTAGTGCGTGGTGCCGGAACTGGAGGCACTGGGCTGGAGACACGCACCATAGGCAGAGTGCGTGGAGGAGGACAGGGCTCTGAAAACGCACTGGAAGCCTGGTGCTGGTGTAGGCACTGTTGGTACTAGGCTGGGGCGGGAGGTGGCACCGAAATACCGGACCGTGCAGGCGTACTGGCTCTTTGAGCATTGAGGCTGCCCAACCTTACCTGTTGAATGCTCCCGGTCGCCCGACCAGTGCGGGGAGGTGGAATAACCCGCACCGGGCTATGTAGGCGAACCGGGGAAACCATGCGTAAGGCAGGTGCCATGTATGCCGGCCCGAGGAGACGCACTGGAGACCAGACGGTTGAGCCGGCTCATGACACCTGGCTCAATGCCCAATCTAGCCACCTGCGGGGAGGTGGAATAACCCGCACCGGGCTATGCACAACGTACAGGAGCACCGTGCGCTCTACTGCGTAACACGTGTCTGCCCGTACTTCCGTCCTCCACGGTTAGCCTGGGAAGTGGGCGAGGTCTCCTACCTGCCCTTGGCCCACTACCTCTTAGCCTCCTCCAAGAAATTTTTGGGTAGTACTCACGGGCTTTTCAGGCTTCAGCCACGTCTCCTTGCTGCCTCCTCATACCACCGCTGTTGGGCTCTCGCTGCCTCCATCTCCTCACGAGCGCGGCGATATTCCCCAATGTGCGCCCAGTGTCCTTTTCCCTCCAAAACTTCGTCCCAAGTCCACGAGTCCTGTGTGCTCTGTTGAGCTCTCCCCGCCGCTGGTCCTAGGTTGGTGGGTGATTCTGTAACGGGTGTCGTCCTCCTCTTCCTCGGAAGAGGAGAGGAGAGAAGGACGTGGACCAATACGCAGCGAGGTATGTAGACATAATTAATTTATTTAAACAAGAACAAAAACGAACTATACTTGAAATGATTACAAAATAACAAACGGACAACGTAGACGAAACCTGAACATGGAACTTACATAACAACACGAAGAACACACGAGCAGGAAACAGACTAAATCAAAACGAAAACAATCGAAACATCCCGTGTGGTGCGCAGACACAAACACAGGAGACAATCACCCACAAACAAACAGTGTGAAACAGCCAACCTATATATGGTTCTCAATCAGAGGAAAACGTCAAACACCTGTCTCTGATTGAGAACCATATAAGGCTAATTACAAGTGACCTAAAACATAGAATGCCCACCCCAACTCACGCCCTGACCAACTAAACACATACAAAATAACATAAAACAGGTCAGAACGTGACACAAACTCTGAAGCTAGATGGGGAGCGATCAATTCACAGATGGTGTCCAGGGCACAGCTGGGAGCTGAGGGGGGTCGGTAGCAGGCGGCAACAGTGAGAGACTTATTTCTGGAGAGATTAATTTTTAAAATTGAAAGTTCGAACTGTTGGGCATAGACCTGGAAAGTATGACAGAACTTTGCAGGCTATCTCTGCAGTAGATTGCAACTCCTCCCCCTTTGGCAGTTCTATCTTGACGGAAAGTGTTATAGTTGGGTATGGAAATCTCAGAATTTTTGGTGGCTTCCTAACCAGGATTCGGACACGGCAAGGACATCAGGGTTGGCAGAGTGTGCTAAAGCGGTGAGTAAGGCAAACTTAGGGAGGAGGCTTCTGATGTTGCATGCATGAGGCAAGGCTTTTTCGATCACAGAAGTCAACAAATGAGGGTGACTGGGGACATGCAGGGCCTGGGTTTACCTCCACATCACCCGAGGAACAGAGGAGTAGTAGGATGAGGTGCGGCTAAAGCTATCAAAACTGGTCGCCTAGAGCGTTGGGGACAAAGAATAAAAGGAGCAGATTTATGGGCGTGGTAGAATAGATTCTGGGCATAATGTGCAGACAGGGGTATGGTGGGGCGTGGGTACAGCGGAGGCAAGCCCAGGCACTGGGTGATGATAAGAGAGTTGTATCTCTGGACATGCTGGTCTCAATGGTGAGGTCACCGCATGTGTGGGGGGTGGGACCAAGGAGGTATCAGAGGTACGGAGAGTGGAACTACAGGGTCCATTGCAAACCAAAACAATGATAATGATAACTAGCCTGAACAACAGTATGCAAGCATATTGATATTTGAGAGAGACATACAATAAGGCATAAAGTGATTGCAGGTCTTGATTGGGAGAGCTAGCTAAAACAACAGGTAAGATAACAGCAGCAATAACAGGGTGCTAGTCTAACACAGCAACAACAGGTAAAAATGGCGACGACTAGGCAGAGAGGGTCGGAATTAACTACAACACAGATCCTGATTAAAGCACAGAGCCGACAGATAAAACACAAATAAACAGAATGGAGTACCGTGAATTAATGGACAGTCAAGCATGCATCAGCTATGTAGCCAAGTGATCATAGTGTCCAGGGGGCAGCCGTAGATGGAGCAGGGAGGCCTCCACTAAGCTAGCACGCGGCGTTTAAAGTTAGTAGCCCGGGGGGTGGTCTGCTCAGACGGAGGGGGTCTGCTCAGACGTGGTCGTGTCGACAGAGAATCCAAGCCAGATGGCGATGGCGAAAGAGAGGTTGTGAATTGTAGAATTGTGTTTGCTAACTGGTGCTAGCGTCGTGCAGTGGCGCTAGCTGCGCTAGCCGCAAGCTAGCTGTGAGGATCAGAAGCAGTGGCTCAGGATTACGGCAGGAATCCGGCGTTGTTGGCGAGAGACAGTCCGATGCTGGTAAATTGGTGAGTAATATCCAGGCTAATAACAGGGCTGGTGTCTGTGCAGAAGGTAAAAAGCTACTAGCAGCGGCAAAAAAAATGGCTAAATTAGCTTATAGCTGGTATTGTAGCCCAAGAATTCGCTGGTAGACCTCTTCAGCTAGCCGGCAGATGGCCTAGCTCGAGGCTAGCTCAAGGCTAACTGGTGCTTGCTTCGGGACAGAGGTGTTAGCCAGTAGTAGCCACTCGGTTGCAGCTAGCTAGCTGTGATGATACGGTGTAATTGTCCAGAGCTTGCGTCAGGAATCCGGTGATGTGGTAGAGAAAAAGCAGTCCTATATGCTCTGGGTTGATATCGCGCTTGCAGACTGGCAGGTATTGGCCCGGTATTGAAGCTGGCTGTGTCCGAGTTGAGGGTGAAGACCGCAGCAGTGGCTAACTGACTACTAGCTAGTAGCTAGTTATCTGGCTAGCTTCTGATTGGGGTTACGGTTTAAAGTATAAAAAAATAGCAGGTCCGTACCACATTGGGTGAGGCGGAATGTAGGAATGTAATCAGTTCTATGGAAAGTGAAATTAAAATATATACGAAATGTATACGAAAAATACGAAAGACTATTTACACGGGACAGGACAAAACAAAGACACGTCCGACTGCTACGCCATCGTGGATTCGAGAATGAAAATGATCCATGAGCACCAACATGTGAAGTTCATATGAGCATGTCAAATTGGGTGTAAATGTAAGTTAAGAATCTGTATTTGAGAAAATTAAGGCATCTATACATTCTTCAACCAAACATTTGGAATAAGCAAATGTTTTGATTCTGATCAAAAATATGTTTCAAATGTTTTGTTGCTTTGGCTCCCAGAGCTTGCGTCAGGAATCCGGTGATGTGGTAGAGAAAAAGCAGTCCTATATGCTCTGGGTTGATATCGCGCTTGCAGACTGGCAGGTATTGGCCCGGTATTGAAGCTGGCTGTGTCCGAGTTGAGGGTGAAGACCGCAGCAGTGGCTAACTGACTACTAGCTAGTAGCTAGTTATCTGGCTAGCTTCTGATTGGGGTTACGGTTCTAAAGTATAAAAAAAATAGCAGGTCCGTACCACATTGGGTGAGGCGGAATGTAGGAATGTATATTCAGTTCCTAGATGGAAAGTGAAATTAAAATATATACGAAATGTATACGAAAAATACGAAAGACTATTTACACGGGACAGGACAAAACAAAGACACGTCCGACTGCTACGCCATCGTGGATTCGAGAATGAAAATGATCCATGAGCACCAACATGTGAAGTTCATATGAGCATGTCAAATTGGGTGTCAAATGTAAGTTAAGAATCTGTATTTGAGAAAATTAAGGCATCTATACATTCTTCAACCAAACATTTGGAATAAGCAAATGTTTTGATTTCTGATCAAAAATATGTTTCAAATGTTTTGTTGCTTTGGCTCTGTACTCCAGCTCTTTGGATGTGAAATGATTCAATGTGAAAACTGTCAGCTTTAATTTGAAGGTATTTTAATCCATATCGGGTGAACCATTTAGAAATGTTTTGTACATTTTAGGGGACCAAAAGTATTGGGAAGAATTCACTTAGGTGTATTAAAGTATTCAAAAGTTTAGAATTTGGTCCCATATTCCCATCAAGTTTATGACTACAAACCTGTTGGATGCATTTGGTGTTTGTTTTGGTTGTGTTTCAGATTATTTTGTGCCCAATAGAAATCAAATCAAATCAAATGTTATTGGTCACATACACATGGTTAGCAGATGGTATTGCGAGTGTAGCGAAATGCTTGTGCTTCTAGTTCCGAGAGTGCAGTAATGTCACGTCCTGACCATAGAAAGCCTTTATTTTCCATGGTGGAGCAGGTCAGGGCGTGACTGGGGGGTTAGTCTAGTTTATATTTTCTATGTGGGGTTCTAGGTTGTTTTTTCTATGTTGGGATTTTGGTATGATTCCCAATTAGAGGCAGCTGGCTATCGTTGTCTCTAATTGGGGATCATACTTAAGTAGCATTTTTTCCACCTGTGGGTTATGGGATATTGTTTTGTTTTGAGTTAGTGTTGTAGTCATGGTTCGTTGTTTCTTAGTTTATTGTTTATTGTTCAGTCTTTGGCTAAAGTTTCACTTCTTTATTAAACATGTGGAACTCTACGCACGCTGCGCCTTGGCCCGTTAATTCTACAATCGAACGTGACAAGTAATATCTAACAAGTCCACAACCACTACCTAATACACACAAATCTAAGTAAAGGGATGGAATAAGAATGTTGACATAAACTCAGCAAAAAAAGAAACGTCCCCTCACTGTCAACTGCGTTTATTTTCAGCAAACTTAACGTGTAAATATTTGTATGAACATAACAAGAATCAACAACTGAGACATAAACTGAGTAAGTTCTACAGACATGTGACTAACAGAAATTGAATAATGTGTCCCTGAACAAAGGGGGGGTCAAAATCAAAAGTAACAGTCACTATCTGGTGTGGCCACCAGCTGCATTGTGTACTGCAGTGCATCTCCTCCTCATGGACTGCACCAGCATTACCAGTTCTTGCTGTGAGATATTACCCCACTCTTCCACCAAGGCACCTGCAAGTTCCCAGACATTTCTGAGGGGAATGGCCCTAGCCCTCACTTTCCGATCCAACAGGTCCCAGATGTGCTCAATGGGATTGAGATCCGGGCTCTTCGCTGGCCATGGCAGAACACTGACATTTCTGTCTTGCAGGAAATTACGCACAGAACGAGCAGTATGGCTGGTGGCATTGTCATGCTGGAGGGTCATGTCAGGATGAGTCTGCAGGAAGGGTACCACATGAGGGAGGAAGATGTCTTCCCTGTAACGAATAACATTGAGATTGCTTGCAATGACAACAAGCTCAATACGATGATGCTGTGACACACTGCCCCAGACCATGACGGACCCTCCAACTCCAAATCGCTCCCGCTCCAGAGTACAGGCCTCGGTGTAACACTCATTCCTTTGACAATAAACGCGAATCCGACCATCACCACTGGCGAGACAAAACCGAGACTCGTCAGTGAAGAGCACTTTTTGCTAGTCCTGTCTGGTCCAGCGACGGTGGATTTGTGCCCATAGGCGACATTGTTGCCGGTGATGTCTGGTGAGGACCTGCCTTACAACAGGTCTACAAGCCCTCAGTCCAGCCTCTCTCAGCCTATTGCAGACAGTCTGAGCACTGATGGAGGGATTGTGCGTTCCTGGTGTAACTCGGGCAGTTGTTGTTACCATCCTGTACCTGTCCCGCAGGTGTGATGTTCGGATGTACTGATCCTGTGCAAGTGTTGTTACACGTAGTCTGCTACTGCGAGGACGATCAGCTGTCCGTCCTGTCTCCCTGTAGCGCAGTCTTAGGCATCTCACAGTACGGACATTGCAATTTATTTCCCTGGCCACATCTGCAGTCCTCATGCCTCATTGCAGCATGCCTAAGGCACATTCACGTAGATGAGCAGGGACCCTGGGCATCTTTCTTTTGGTGTTTTTCAGATTCAGTAGAAAGGCCTCTTTAGTGTCCTAAGTTTTCATAACTGTTACCTTAATTGCCTATCGTCTGTAAGCTGTTAGTGTCTTAACGACCGTTCCACAGGTGCATGTTCATTAATTGTTTATGGTTCATTGAACAAGCATGGGAAACGGTGTTTAAACCATTTACAATGAAGATCTGTGAAGTTGTTTGGATTTTTAAGAATTATCTTTGAAAGACAGGGTGCTGAAAAAGGGACGTTTCTTTTTTTGCTAAGTTTATAAATATATGGATGAGCGAGGACCGAGCAGCATAGGCAAGATGCAATAGATGGTATAAAATACAGTATATACATACGAGATGAGTAATGCAAGATATGTAAACATTAACATTAACGTGGCATTATTAAAGTGACTAGTGATCCATTTATTAAAGTGGCCAACGATTTAAAGTCTGTTTGTAGGCAGCAGCCTCTCTGTGTTAGGGATGGCTGTTTAACAGTCTGATGGCCTTGACATAGAAGCTGTTTTTCAATCTTTCGGTGCCAGCTTTGATGCACCTGTACTGACCTCGCCTTCTGGATGGTAGCGGAGTAAACAGGCAGTGGCTCGGGTGCTTGTTGTCCTTGATGATCTTTTTGGCCTTCCTGTGACATCGGGTGGTGTAGGTGTCCTGGAGGGCAGGTAGTTTGCCCCCGGTGATGCGTTGTGCAGACCACACCACCCTCTGGAGAGCCTTGTGTTTGTGGGAGGTGCAGTTGCCGTACCAGCCGGTGATACAGCCCACAGGATGCTCTCAATTGTGCATTTGTAAAAGTTTGTGAGGGTTTTAGGTGACAAGCCAAATTTCTTCAGCCTCCTGAGGTTGAAGAGACGCTGTTGAGCAACTGTCTGTTTGTCCGTGATGTGAACTTAAAACTTTCCACCTTCTCCACTGCTGTCCCATCGATGTGGACAGGTGGGTACTCCCTCTGTTGTTTCCTGAAGTCCACGATCATCTCCTTTGTTGATGTTGAGTGAGAGGTTGTTTTCTGACACCACACTCCGAGTGCCCTCACCTCTTCCATGTAGGCTGTCTCGTCGTTGTTGGTAATCAAGCCCACTGCTGTTGTGTCGTCTGCAAACTTGATGATTGAGTTGGAGGCGTGCATGGCAACGCAGTCATGGGTAAACGGGGAGTACAGGAGGGGGCTGAGCACACAAAATAATGGTAAACAATGTATTGAGTCATTTTGGAGTCACTTTTATTGTAAATAATAATAAAATATGTTTCTTAACACTTCTACATTAATGTGGATGCTACCATGATCATGGATAGTCCTGAATGAATCGTGAATAATGATGAGTGAGAAGTTAATTTGTAAAAAATATCATATACCCAAGGCATGCTAACCTCTCACCATTACAATAACATGGGAGGTTAGCATTTTTAGGAGGGTATGATATTTGTGGGCCAGTAACTTTTCGCTTGGCCCAACGCTCTTAACCGCTAGGCTACCTGTTAATGTCACCTCTCCCGGCTCTTACTGACACCTGCCATGACACCTAGTGTACTGTACTGTACTGTGATGTCCAAACTTGTGAAACATAGATGTTTATGATTGGTTCAGATTTGATCTGGTCCGGACCAACCAAATCTGGTCTTGTTTGGGGGTAGAGCTCATTAGTATAATAGCTAGTGTGTAGAGTAAATATACCCACATATGCAAAGGATATTGTATATTCTTACCTTGTGTACCTATTCAGGATACTCACCATGAAGATAATTATATTCATGTCTATAATTATAGTACAGATCAGGGACCCATGATGTAATTCTGTTAACGCAATTCCGTTACGGGATGTAAATCAACTTCACCTACTGTAGTTCAAAAAATMTAAAACTCAAGATCTCATGTCATAGCTGACACCCCATTCTTTCTGCAGTCATCTTTGAATTTTTTATTCGGAACAGATACTGTATTTAAGTGAGTTTTTTGGAAAACGTGGTCTTCCTGTAAATGTTTTTCTGAAATGTTTTGTGTAAATTGTTCAAAGTAGTCCTTGTGCATAGAATTGTATGGTTTGATAAACTTTGAAATAATGTTTTTTGTTTCATATTTTAAAGTGAACATTTTTGAGTCGAAGTGTAATTCCGTTACCTTGGAATTGCCCTTTAGCAACTACCTAGTACCTYCCCCTCTCCATACAAGACGTTGAAAATAAAAACCTAGTCTAACTTTTAATGACTTTAGTCCCTCAGGGCAAAAGTCAGTCAGCTGAAAGACGAGATCATTACTGTGTGATCATTAAAATGTCTGTATTCTTCTGCAGCCTGCCCTTGTTTCAGGACCTGGTGCAATGGGATCAGAATGCAATCTGAGGGAACAGAGCAAGCGTTGGCATTTCACATAGGTCATTACATCAGACATTAAGATCTCTTCCTGATTACAGTGCAGCTATCTGATTAGGAGGCTCACACACTTTCATGCCTTTCCCTGGACGTTGTCCATCCACATAATAGGAAACACTTCTGGGGCTAATTATAAAAACACTTATTGTTGTTGGAGGATCCAGTAATTCCACACGTCCTGGTTGGGTCCTAGGTTGAAAATAACAAAGGTTAAAGACAACTAATAATTCCATGCAGAAGAGTTAGAAAATAAACAAATTCTTTGGAGTAGAGCTGGAGCAAAAATTACTGGGAGTGAATGGTAGCAGTACAGAAAGTTTGCCATCATCGTGGAAAATAAACCCAATCGTAGTGAATTTCAGCTAACTACCCAGCAAACACAACTGTTTTACTGTCACTATATTCATTTAAATGTTTTCTAAATTATCTACAGCCACTTTATTACTCCCGACCCGACCGCTGGTCACGTTTTCAATGCTAATCCTGTAGAATCAGCAACAGCGCTGGTCAAATGAATYTTTTTTTATTTTTATCGAACGCTCAGCGCGGAATTATTATGTTGTCTTAACTGGGGCTGTTGCAGTGATCATATTACCGCCACACCGGCAGTCACGAGTCATGACCGTAGTAAAATTCCTCGTAACTGTTGAGTCACATAATCTCTTCTCATACCCAACTCGCTAAAGACCATCAGGTTGCTAATGGCCTGATACTCAGGGATTTATTGTCCCTCTAACTCTGATATCAATGCAAATCCAATTGAAAATCGCATCAAACACTTATTATCAAAACAATATTGTGCTCTTAAACTCACCTCACTGTGATCAATCAATTTGAACAATTTTTTWAAAAACTGAGTGGAAACAAGACATGGTTGTTGTGGATGTTGTTTCAAAGCCTAACACAATGAAATGGACAGCCATTATTTCAAAACACCCATACCATATTAGAAAGTATGCATAGGCCTATATGAGCCCAAGCCAGAAAACAAACTGAATTAAAATAATGATTGTGCCGTTATACAATACATAGCCTACCACATATTACTTAAGATGTCTTTGGTAATTTAATTGGTCTAGCCTATACTCTCAAATTAAACAAATTCTAATAATCGTCTTTGAGTGTGGAATGTATTATTATGCATACTGGGTGGACTGGTTACCCTTTTCCACTCTCCAAACTTTATATCCATGAGTCAGGGACAGAACGCATAGGCCTAGGCGATCTGTTGGTTCATTCATGCTGCATGCTCCTCAAACAGTGGTTGATGCGTGGAGTGAAATAGGTGTTCATATAAGCCCAGATATTTCTATATGCAACCCCGTGTGAGAGCAAATTTTGATGGTTGCCACTAAAAAGAGGTGGTCCCAGCTGATTCTATATTTATTTCTCAGCTGATCAAATTATGCACATGCTCCGCTATTAAGAGCGTTGGGCCAGTATCCGAAAGGTCGCTGGTTAGAATCCCAGAGCCAGCAAGGTGTAAAAAACTGTTTCAAGTTGGATATTCGATGGATATTCATGCTTTCAAACCTCAATAGCTTTCAAACCACTTGAGCAACAGACTCCAAATATGTGTCATTATGTTGGAAAAATTGCGCACAACATTGCACAGGTCTTATTTTCACGATTTGGACATTCATTTGCTTTCCAAAGCTAATAAACATGTGGAAATGTGAGCAGCATTTTGTATTCCTAGTTCAATTAGTTAGGGAGCTTTTTTCACATTCGAATTTCAATAGTTCATTGGTCATGTGACGTACTTGACTCAAACAAGGTCCAGAACGTTCACTGACTACCCTTCTATATTGCACACCCTTTAGTTTGTCCATTTTCATCTCACAAGATTTTACATAAAATTTTCAACATTTWGAATATCAATAGCTCCTTGGTTATGTGACCTAGTGACTTCAAACAAGGTTCAGAATGTCCACTCAGTGGGCCTACACATTGCACACCCTTTAGTTTGTCCATTTTCATCTCACATGATTTCACATGAATTTTTCAAAATGTAAAATTTCAATAGAAATGGAAAACTACAGGCGAATATCTGTCGAATATCCAACCTGAAACTGTCTTTACCTCGGTGTTGAGCAAGGGCAGCGCACAATTGGCCCTGTGTCATCCGGGTTTGGCCAGGGTAGGCCGTCATTGTAAATAAGAATTTGTTCTTAACTGACTTATCGAGTTAAATAAAGATAAAATAAAAATAATAAGTTAACCCCCAACAACAACTGCTCCCTTGGCGCTATTGACGTGGGATGTCGATTAAGTCAGCCCCCCGCACCTCTCTGACTCAGAGGGTTAAATGCGGAAGACACATTTTGGTTGAATGCATTCAGTTGTGCAACTGACTAGGTATCCCCTTTCCCCTAGCCTACCTTGCATAATGGAAAAACAGATGATCATTTTCCCCCTTTTCCTGCCCATTTAATTATGGGCCATTCTTAATCGAAACAAATTGTACTTTTATTAGTAAAGAGAACATTTAATTGAGAATAGTCTGATGTGTGAAAATATGATTACTTGATGAGAGAACAGCGTGTGTAGCCGGAGGCAAGGAACAGGGCGGAAGTTTTTTTTGTGACTTTCTCAAATCGTCAATAGCCTATAGTCGCATCATGCAGCCCATATATGTTTTAATTTCTAAGACATTCTAAGGTTTGTATCATTCACAACTATAGTTGCCAAATAACTCTAAATCTAGCGTATAGGACCTGCTTCAAATGATCACTTTTACTCTAAACATAGACACTTCATATGCGCATTTGCCSCGGAWTGGAAAAAATATACTTTCTAGTTCAATTATATTCTTCTTACTATAGAATCATATAATACACAATAATGGCACAGGACATATAAGCATATCTTGTCAGCTAAATGAACAAGCCTACAGCCTATGGAATGACGTATAGCCAGATAACATACAGTAGGCGAACTCATATTATGTTTTTCTGAAATACACTTTCTTCATATCATAATGTTTCTTTAGGCCTGCCTAAAATAAAGAATGGATTTATTGTGATGGTGTATATTCAATTGATTTCCTATACTTTTTTAAATGTAGATCAGCTGCTTGTAAGAGGCTTGTATGCGTGGAGGCCTGGAGATGCTAAACTTGGTTAGGTTAGTTAACGGTCAATTACCGTGAGACCAACAGTCTTTTGCATGACAATAACTGGCTAACAAAATTTCATGAACGCCACCGCCCTAGTCTTAACTGGTATTTTCCCCGAACCTAAATTGGGTCTCCACACCACTTTGCTGGTAAGTCAGAGGACAAAGGGATGGTGTGCTATCTCCAGCTGAGAAGCTGACTACACTGGAGCACAACTCTGTAATACATTACATTACCCACCTGCTATTTACCCATTATGTATAGGGATGGCAGGAATCCTATAGGTTAGAGCGTTGGGCCAGTAACCGAAAGGTTGCTGGATTGAATCCCCGATCTTCCCCGGTTGGCTGTCATTGAAAATAAGTATTGGTTTTTAACTGACTTGCCCTGTTAAATGAAGGATAAAAAAATGTTAGCTTTTAGAACACTTTCATCTACGCAAGACTGCTTCGATCACGTGGATTGGGATATGTTCCGCATTGCGTCCAACAACAACATTGACGAATACGCTGATTCGGTGAGCGAGTTCATTAGYAAGTGCATTGACGATGTCGTACCCACAGCAACGATTAAAACATTCCCAAACCAGAAACCGTGGATTGARGGCAGCATTCGCGTGAAACTGAAAGCGCGAACCACTGCTTTTAACCAGGGCAAGGTGACCGGAAYCATGACCGAATACAAACAGTGTAGCTATTCCCTCCGCAAGGCAATCAAACAAGCTAAGTCCCAGTATCTACCGCAAGACTGCTGTCACACGTGATTGGATATGTTCCGCATTGCGTCTCAAGTCAACCTAACATGTGACTGAATCCGCTGATTCGGTCTGTGAGCGAGTTTCATTGAAAGTGCATTGACGAGTCGTACCTCACAGCCAGGAGATTAAAACATTCCCAAACCAGAAACCGTGGATTGATGGCAGCGATTCGCAGTGAAAACTGAAAGCAGCGAACCACTGGCTTTAACCAGGGGCAAGGTGACCGGAAACATGACCGAATACCAAACAGTGGTAGCTGATTCCCTCCGGCAGATCAAAGCAAGCTAAGTCCCAGTATGAGAGACAAAGTAGAGTCGCAGATTCAACAGCTCAGGACACAGAGGTACTGTGGCAGGGTCATACAGTCAATCACGATTATAAAAGAGAAAACCAGCCCCGTCGCGGACCAGGATGTCTTGCTCCCAGACCAGACTAAATAACTTCTTTGCTCGCTCTTTTGAGGCTACATACAGTCCACTGACACGGCCCGCTTACTTACAAAAGACCTGCGAGCTCTCCGTTCACTGCAGCCGAGGTGATAATCGAACTTTAAACGTGTTAAGCCCTCGCAAGTACTGCAGGCCCACGAGCAGGCATTCCAACGCCGCGTCCTCAGAGCATGCGCAGGACCAGCTGGCTGGTTGTGTTTTAAGACATATTCAACTCAATGCCTATCCCAGTCTGCTGTTCCCACATGCTTCAAGAGGGCCACCATTGTTCCTGTTCCCAAGAAACTAAGGTAACTGGAGCTAAACGACTACCGCCCCGTAGCACTCACTTCCGTATCATGAAGTGCTTTGAGAGACTAGATCAAGACCAATATCACTACACCCTACCTGGACACCCTAGACCCAGCTCCCAATTGCTTTACCGACCCAATAGGTTCCACAGACGACGCAATCGCAACCACACTGCACACTGCCCTAACCCATCTGACCAAGAGGAATACCTATGTGAGAAATGCTGTGTCATCGACTACAGCTCAGTATTTAACACCATAGTACCCTCCAAACTCGTCATCAGCCAGACCCTGGGTCTCGACCCGCCCTGTGCAACTGGGTCCTGGACTTCCCTGACGGGCCGCCCCCAGGTGGTGAGGTAGGTAACAACATCCCACTCCGCTGATCCTCAACACTGGGGCCCACAAGGGTGCGTTCTGAGCCCTCTCGCCTGTACTCCCTGTTCACCCCACGACTGCGTGGCCATGCCACGCCTCCAACTCAATCATCAAGTTTGCGGACGACACTACAGTGGTAGGCTTGATTACCACACAACGACGAGACGCCTAACAGGGAGGAGTGAGGCCCTCGGAGTGTGGTGTCAGGAAAATAACCTCACACTCAACGTCAACAAAACAAAGGAGATGATGTGGACTTCAGGAAACAGACAGAGGGAGCACCCCCCTATCCACATCGACGCGGCAGTAGTGGAGAAGGGTGGAAAGTTAAGTTCCTCGGGTAACATCACGGACAAACTGAATTGGTCCCCACACAGACAGCGTTGTGAAGAAGGCGCAGCAGCGCCTCTTCAACCTCAGGAGGCTGAAGAAATTCGGCTTGTCACCAAAAGCACTCACAAACTTCTACAGATGCACAATCGAGAGCATCCTGTCGGGCTGTATCACCGCCTGGTCCGGCAACTGCTCCGCCCACAACCGTAGGCTCTCCAGGGGTAGTGAGGTCTGCACAACGATCACCGGCGGGCAAACTACCTGCCCTCCAGGACACCTACACCACCCGATGTCACAGGAAGGCCATAAAGATCATCAAGGACAACAACACCCGAGCCACTGCCTGTTCACCCCCTATCACAGAAGCGAGGTCAGTACAGGTGCATCAAAGCAGGGACCGAGAGACTGAAAAACAGCTTCTATTTCAAGGCCATCAGACTGTTAAACAGCCACCACTAACATTTAGTGGCCGCTGCCAACATACTGACTCAACTCCAGCCACTTTAATAATGGGAATTGATGGAAATTATGTAAAATGTATCACTAGCCACTTTAAACAATGCCACTTAATATAATGTTTACATACCCTACATACTCATCTCATAGCTATATGTATTTACTGTACGTATATCATCCACTGCATCTTGCCATCTTATGTAATACATGTATCACTAGCCACTTTAAACTATGCCACTTTATGTTTACATACCCTACATTACTCATCTCATATGTATAGACTGTACACTATACCATCTACTGCATCTTGCCTATACCGTTCTGTACCATCACCTCATTCATATATCTTTAGTACTATTCT
>NC_036842.1:70067422-70106121 GCF_002910315.2 Salvelinus sp. IW2-2015 | reverse complement strand
CAGTATTAGAGACAAAGTAGAGTCGCAGATTCAACAGCTCAGACACAAGAGGTAGTTGGGCAGGGTCTACAGTCAATCACGGATTACAAAAAGAAAACCAGCCCGTCGCGGACCCAGGCCAGTCTTTGCTCCCAGACAGGACTAAATTAACTTTTTGGCTCGCCTTTTGGAGACATACAGTCCACTTGACACGGCCCAGGCTTACCAAAACCTCGACTCTCCTTCGCACGCAGGCCGAGGGTGAGTAAAACATATCCCTTTACACTTGTGTGTATAAGGTAGTAGTTGTGGAATTGTTAGGTTAGATTACTTGTTGGTTATTACTGCATTGTCGGAACTAGAAGCACAAGCATTTCGCTACACTCGCATTAACATCTGCTAACCATGTGTATGTGACAAATACAATTTGATTTGATTTGATTACTGAGATTTCCTCCCCTTTGGTGGGGAGTCTATCAAATACAGAGGAAAAATATAAGGCAACACCAGACACTTTCACAATTCAAACTAATCGACACAGAGTAAAGGTTCGCATAGCTTAAGAGAATTTTATTGGTTACACACATATTTTGCTGATGTTATCGCAGGTGCAGCAAAATGCTTATGGTTCTAGCTCCAAAGTGCAGTATACCTAACAATACAAAACAATACACACAAATCCCCAAATAAAAATAAAGAAATTAAGAAATATCAGAACGAGCAATGTCATCTGTATTGTCTCCGCCTTCTAGATGCTTCTAGATGGTAGTGGGGTGAACAGGCCATGGCTCGGGTGGCTGAGGTCCTTGATGATCTTCTTGGCCTTCTTGTGACACCGGGTGCTGTAGATGTCCTGGAGGGCAGGCAGTGTGCCCTGGTGATGGGTTGGGCTGACCACTCCACCCTCTGGAGGGCCCTGCTGTTGCGCCTTCTTCACCACACTGTCTGTGTGTATGGACCATTTCAGTTTGTCAGTGATGTGCACACAGAGGAACTCCAAGCTTTTGACCCTTTCCACTGTGGCCCTGTCGATGTGGATGGGGGCAAGCTCTCTCTGCTATCTCCTGAAGTTTACAATCAGCTCCTTCGTTTTGTTGATGTTGAAGGAGTGGTTATTTTCCTGCACCATTCCGCTAGGGCCCTCACCTCCTCCCTGTAGGTTGTCTCGTCATTGTTGGTAATTAGGCCTACCACTGTTGTGTCGTCAGTAAACTTGATGATTATGTTGGAGACGTGTGTGGCCACGCAGTCATGGGTGAACAGGGAATATAGGAGGGGGCTAAACACACACCTTTGTGAGTCCCCTGTATTGAGGATCTGCATGGCGGAAGTGCTGTTACCTACCTTCACCACCTGGTGTCGGCCTGACCGGAAGTCCCAATTGCACAGGCCCCGAGCTTAGTGATGAGTTTGGAGTACACTATGGTGTTGAAGGCTGAGCTGTAGTCAATGAACAGCATTCTTACATGGGTATTCCTCTTGTCCAGATGAGATTGTGCAGTGTGATGGCGATTTCATCATCCATGGATCTGTTGGGGTGGTATGCAAATTGTAGTGGGTCTAGGGTGGTGGCTAGCTGGAGGTGCGTCCATCCACATCCTTTACTAGCCTCTCAAACCACTTCATGATGACAGAAGTGTTATGGTTGCGATAGTCATTTAGTTCAGTTACCTTCTTGGGTACAGGAGCAATGGTGGACATCTTGAAGCAAGTGGGTCAACAGACTGGGTAGGAAGAGATTGAATATGTCTGTAAATCCTCCAACCAGCTGGTCTGCACATGCTCTGAGGATGCGGCTTGGGATACCTGGGCCGGCAGCCTTGCGATGGTTAGCACGCTTAAATGTCTTACTCAGGTTGGCCACGGAGAACGAGAGCTCACAGTCCTTGTGAGCGGCTGCGGCCCGCGTTGGCGGCTATGTGTTTTCCTCGAAGGGAGAAAAGCGGTGTTTATCTTGTCCGGGAGCGAGGCGTCGGTGTCTGCAACGTGGCTGGCTTTCCCTTTATAATCCGTGATTGTCTGGAGTCCCTGCCACATATGTCTTGTGTCTGAGCCGTTGAATTGCGACTCTACTTTGTCCCTGTACTGAGGTTTTGCCTCTTTGATTGCTTTACGGAGGGCATAGCTG
The DNA here is from genome assembly GCF_002910315.2 of Salvelinus sp. IW2-2015. Classification (NCBI taxonomy): domain Eukaryota; kingdom Metazoa; phylum Chordata; class Actinopteri; order Salmoniformes; family Salmonidae; genus Salvelinus; species Salvelinus sp. IW2-2015. The sequence continues at coordinate 70,104,014 of NC_036842.1, read as the reverse complement.
GTCTGGTTCTACACGTCCATGTTCCCAGTCATCTTGCCATGGTTAAATGCGGTGGTTTGCGCTTTAACTTTTGCGTGAATGCTGCCTTCTATGCGCGGTTTTAGGTTTGAATAAGTTCTAATTGTCCTAGTGGGAACAACATCCTCTATGCACTTCCTGATGAACTCAGTCACTGAGTCAGTGTATACGCCAATACTATTCTCAGAGGCAACCCAGAACATTTCCCAGCATAGATTCCGATTGGTCAGACCAACATTGAACAGTCATTTACCACGGGTACTTCCTTTTTAAGTTTCTGCCTACAGGAGGGGAGGAGCAAAATGGAAGCTTCCCGGAAGGAGGAGTTGCAATGTTCCTGAGTTCTCGATGCGCAAGTAGCACAGAAGATGTTTTGATAGAACTTTGGTAGCATTTTCCTCAGATTTCCTTTATTAACGTATCCAGCTATAATGGCACTTGTGACCAAGGATTGGTAAGTAGAGAAAACAAGAGTATCTGATGTTAAATTATATTTTCTACACATCGTTTACCACTTGACCTGAGCTGTCATAAAGTTCACACTTTGGATTAGAGTGATTTATAAATTAGCAATGACACTGTCATGACAATGGCTCACTGACTGCTCACTGACAGATGTGTCCTTTACCCAAGGTGCCTTGCAAAGTATATGTTAACATGTTGTACATCATCTTTGAACACAAAGATGCAATTAAAGTTAAATCTAAGCAATTAAGAATAGCATTAGTCTGAACATAACAGTCAACTTGTCAACAAGCTTGAAGATGTTGATGCACGCACACAAGCACACACGCACACACACCCACCCACACACACATAGGTTTTCCCATGGCTGCTGGCCAAACATAAGAACCTTTAAACCATAATTTACCCTGCCGTAGACAGAAACCCTGTGTCACATTCCTTTATGAGAGCATCACATTGACTTTTAAAGAGAGGGGGGATTCTAAAGGCACACCATGCTAAATGTTTTAATCACTATCAGGAGAGAGAACAGATAGCAGCCCTGCTCACTGAGTCTGTCTATACTGGCCCAATCGCAGACAACAAGCAGCACCGTGGCCAGGAGGCAATCGGCCAGGCTGGGCGCGTTTCCCCAAAATGGATTCCTAGCTACCGGCGAGATCATTGTTTCATCCATAGTATCTCAAAATGGTATTTGTGGCAGAGGGTATCTAGGCACAATCGTCATTTGGCCAGACACGTGCAAGCAGGGAGGAAGGTTATTCACTACACTCATAGTGGGCAGGAACTATAGCACTATGCCCCGAGGCACTTTCACATGGGCTGCTGGAGGGGAGTCATCCACAGAACAGCCGTTCACCAGACACACACACAGACAAACACACAGCTGCCGCGTGATTACAGGGTGTGATTGGACTGGATGCCTTTCAGATCAGACAGACGACAGCTTAATGTGTGGAGAGTGGCCAAAGAGGGGGGTCTGACAACCAGATGACATCTTAATTCTAAATTTGTCAAAACAAAAATCACAGGAAATTATTTTAGAGGAACTTTACTCACCCTCTCTCTCGCTCCCTCTCTCTCTCTCTCCCTCTCTCTCGATTTCTCTCTCCTAAATGCACTGGTTAAAGTATCACAGAGGACATAGAACAGACAAGACTGTCAAGTAAAATTTGGTGTGAGTCTGTGTTCCTTGAAAATGATACCTTCTGAACAGCACTAGTTGTGCCCTACTCATAAGGCCTGGGGTTAACTGCGCAACCTGCTACAGTACGTGTGAGACTAAGGTAGACAGTGAAAGGAAAGGGTTTCGTCCCCCAGTCACTCCCTGTTAGGTGTTAAATGTGTGAGAAGACCAATTATAAAGTACTGCTTCCATTGTGCAGCCTCCACTCCTCAGTGTTAACCCAGAAGCCTGCATACCCAGCAGTTCTCCAGGAGGACTGTTGAAAGGCCARCCCTGCAGTATTCTATGGTAGATAAAGAAAGGTAATCTATACACTATCTACAGGGTCACTGTGCTCTCTTTATCTTAGCTGACTGAGAGAGGGAATGCTTTTATCTCTCTCCCCTTCAGGCTTATACAACCTCTTCCAGCCTATTGGTTGCCTTGTCCTTTTACTTAAGAATGACATGGAGCAATGAAGCCATTTTGGGCTATTGTTACGTCTCTCCAGCAAATCATTTTCTGATTTGAGATTTTAGACACCAAGACAAAACATGCACTGTGCATGTTCAGATGTATATTATAGAGTGTGGCGGACGTTGCAGCGTGCTTGGCTGACTTGGTGGACCAGTGCTCTGCTGCTGCCTGCTGTAGTGGTGCTGTTGGCTGTGGGGTATCTGTGGCAGTGTGAGTGAATAGGGCTGGATGGTGGCTGGATCAAGGGGCCTGTTAAAAGGATTTGGTTATTTTCCGCTCGGCTTAACTGATCCAGCTATGGGCCGGGCCGCTGTTCAAACGGTTACTCTGGAGTTCCTCCTAAGCCCGACCAATCAGGACCATGCTCTCTCTCTCTCAGGCCTTGGGAAGAGCGCAATCTACTGCTTCTTTCCTCCCACCTACCCTGGCCAGTGGTCACACGTCTCTGGTTGCCACATCTAATGAGAATCACTCATCAGGCGACTCGACCGGGCTCATGCGATAAGGTTTCTGAAAATGGCTTTAAAAGATGCAAGCCTCCCGGGTGGCGCAGTGGTCTAAGGCACTGCATCGAAGTGCTAGCTGTGACACCAGAGACTCTGGGTTCGAGCCCAGGCTCTGTAGCAGCCGGCCGCGACCGGGAGGTCCATGGGGCGACGCACAATTGGCCTAGCGTCGTCCGGGTTAGGGAGGGTTTGGCCAGTAGGGATATCCTTGTCTCATCGCGCACTAGCAACTCCTGTGGCGGGCCGGGCGCAGTGCACGCTGATCAGGTCGCTAGGTGTACTGTGTTTCCTCCGACACATTGGTGCGGCTGGCTTCCGGGTTGGATGCGCTCTGTGTTAAGAAGCAGTGCGGCTTGGTTGGGTTGTGTTTCGGAGGACGCATGGCTCTTGACCTTCGTCTCTCCCGAGCCCGTACGGGAGTTGTAGCGATGAGACAAGACAGTAACTACTAAATCAAATCAAATGTATTTATATAGCCCTTCTTACATCAGCTGATATCTCAAAGTGCTGTACAGAAACCCCAAACAGCAAACAATGCAGGTGTAGAAGCACGGTGGCTAGGAAAAACTCCCTAAAACTAACAATTGGATACCACGAAATTGGGGAGAAAAAGGGGGTAAAAAAATWAAAAATGTAAGTCAACCCAATGAGACAGACACTTTAGCTAGCTATAAGGAAGTGAATCATTCAAATGTTGTTTAAAGGAGACTTGTGATATTAAGCCAGTCCAACAAAGAGGCTTCTAAACAAAGCAACAAAGCAAGCTGGCCTAAGCTGTGTCGTGTCTCACTGAGCGAGGTCTAACTCTTCACAGCAGTGACACACCTGCTTAAATCTGCCGTTAATCAGGCCTGCCCAGTATCTGTATATTGGTGATGGTGTCTGATCTGACAGACGCACAATTTCAATCACTCAGCCATATATATATATAAATATGAGAGAGAGAGAGAGAGAGAGAGAGAGAGAGACTTCCTAACATTTGTGTTGTGTAAAAGAGAGAACATATTTTATACATCAGGCTCTACCTCTTCAAATCACATAATAATTGTCTCCAAGAAAATATGTGTCCAGACGTTAAGTGAAGGTTGTTCAGGGGCGGGAAACAAAGGAACGAGGACATTCAGACATCACTGTGCCAGTGGGTGATTGTCACAGTGGAGTGCTTTGGATGTGAAAAGAACTGCTGCAGCTAGCTGCTTCTCCTCAGAGCCAAATATACAGTATACTGGAACTACTTCATACCAACCAAGGTGCACCCATAAGGGATCAGACTGGATATATGAAGTTTGCTCCTTTATTTCTGAAAGAGCTGCAAAATCTGGATCCCTACAAATGGAAAGACAGTACCGTGCAGTATCGAAGAGCCCTCACTGCTGCTCGATCATCCTACTTTTCCAACTTAATTGAGGAAAATAAGAACAATCCAAAATTTATTTTTGATACTATTGCAAAGAAAACTAAAAAGCAGCATTCCCCAAAAGAGGATGGCTTTCACTTCAGCAGTAATAAATTCATGAACTTCTTTGAGGAAAAGATCATGATCATTAGAAAGCAAATTACAGACTCCTCTTTAAATCTGCGTATTCCTCCAGGGCTTAGCTGTCCTGGATCTGCACAGCTCCGCCAGGGCCTGGGATCGGGAGAGACACTTAAGTGTTTTAGTACTATATCTCTTGACACAATGATGAAAATAATCATGGCCTCTAAACCTTCAAGCTGCATACTGGATCCTATTCCAACTAAACTACTGAAAGAGCTGCTTCATGTGCTTGGKCCTCCTATGTTGAACATAATAAACGTCTCTCTATCCACCGGATGTGTACCAAACTCACTAAAAGTGGCAGTAATAAAGCCTCTCTTGAAAAAGCCAAACCTTGACCCGGGAAATATAAAAAACTATCGGCTTATATCGAATCTTCCATTCCTCTCAAAATTTTTAGAAAAAGCTGTTGCGCAAATCACTGCCTTCCTGAAGACAAACAATGTATACGAAATGCTTCAGTCTGGTTTTAGACCCCATCATAGCACCGAGACTGCACTTGTGAAGGTGGTAAATGACCTTTTAATGGCGTCAGACCGAGGCTCTGCATCTGTCCTCGTGCTACTAGACCTTAGTGCTGCCTTTGACACCATCGATCACCACATTCTTTTGGAGAGACTGGAAACCCAAATTGGTCTACACGGACAAGTTCTGGCCTGGTTTAGATCTTATCTGTCGGAAAGATATCAGTTTGTCTCTGTGAATGGTTTGTCCTCTGACAAATCAACTGTACATTTCGGTGTTCCTCAAGGTTCCGTTTTAGGACCACTATTGTTTTCACTATATATTTTACCTCTTGGGGATGTTATTCGAAAACATAATGTTAACTTTCACTGCTATGCAGATGACACACAGCTGTACATTTCAATGAAACATGGTGAAGCCRCAAAATTGCCCTCGCTAGAAGCCTGTGTTTCAGACATAAGGAAGTGGATGGCTGKAAACTTTCTACTTTTAAACTCGGAKAAAACAGAGATGCTTSTTCTAGYTCCCAAGAAACAAAGAGATCTTCTGTTAAATCTGACAATTAATCTTGATGGTTGTAAAGTCGTCTCAAATAAAACTGTGAAGGACCTCGGCGTTACTCTTGACCCTGATCTCTCTTTTGACGAACATATCAAGACTGTTTTAAGGACAGCTTTTTTCCATCTACGTAACATTGCAAAAATCAGAAATGTTCTGTCCAAAAATGATGCAGAAAAATTAATCCATGCATTTGTTACTTCTAGGTTAGACTACTGCAATGCTCTACTTTCCGGCTACCCGGATAAAGCACTAAATAAACTTCAGTTAGTGCTAAATACGGCTGCTAGAATCCTGACTAGAACCAAGAAATTTGATCATATTACTCCAGTGCTAGCTTCCCTACACTGGCTTCCTGTTAAGGCAAGGGCTGATTTCAAGGTTTTACTGTTAACCTATAAAGCGTACATGGGCTTGCTCCTACCTATCTTTCCGAGTTGGTCCTGCGTACATACCTACACGTACGCTACGGTCACAAGACGCAGGCCTCCTAATTGTCCCTAGAATTTCTAAGCAAACAGCTGGAGGCAGGGCTTTCTCCTATAGATCTCAATTTTTATGGAATGGTCTGCCTACCCATGTGAGAGACGCAGACTCGGTCTCAACCTTTAAGTCTTTACTGAAGACTTATCTCTTCAGTAGGTCATATGATTGAGTGTAGTCTGGCCCAGGAGTGTGAAGGTGACGGAAAGGCTCTGGAGCAACAAACCGCCCTTGCTGTCTCTGCCTGGCCGGTTCGCCTCTCTCCACTGGATTCTCTGCCTCTAACCCTATTACAGGGGCTGAGTCACTGGCTTACTGGTGCTCTTTCGTGCCGTCCCTAGGAGGGGTGCGTCACTTGAGTGGGTTGAGTTACTAAGCGTGATCTTCCTGTCTGGGTTGGCGCCCCCCTTGGTTTGTGCTGTGGTGGAGATTTTGTGGGCTATACTCGGCCTTGTTCAGGATTGTAAGTTGGTGGTTGAAGATATCCCTCTAGTGGTGCGGGGTCTGTGTTTGGCAAAGTGGGTGGGGTTATATCCTTCCTGTTTGGCCCTGTCCGGGGGTATCATCGGATGGGGCACAGTGTCTCCTGACCCTCCTGTCTCAGCCTCCAGTATTTATGCGCAGTAGTTTGTGTCGGGGGGTAGGGTCAGTTGGTTATACAGTGGGGAGAACAAGTATTTGATACACTGCCGATTTTGCAGGTTTTCCTACTTACAAAGCATGTAGATGTCTGTAATTTTTATCATAGGTACACTTCAACTATGAGAGACGGAATCTAAAACAAAATCCAGAAAATCACATTGTATGATTTTTAAGTAATTAATTTGCATTTTATTGCATGACATAAGTATTTGATACATCAGAAAAGCGAACTTATATTTGGTACAGAAACGCTTTGTTTGCAATTACAGAGATCATACGTTTCTGTAGTTCTTGACTAGGTTGCACACACTGCAGCAGGGATTTTGGCCCACTCCTCCCTACAGATCTTCTCCAGATCCTTCAGGTTTCGGGCTGTCGCTGGGCAATACGGACTTTCAGCTCCCTCCAAAGATTTTCTATTGGGTCAGGTTCTGGAGACTGGCTAGGCCACTCCAGGACTTGAGATGCTTCTTACGGAGCCACTCCTTAGTTGCCATGGCTGTGGTGCTGTCGTGTCGGCGTGTTGTCGATGGCTGGAGAGCACCGCAAGCCACGACGCCATCTTCAATGCTCTTACTGAGGGAAGGAGGTTGTTTGGCCAAGATCTCGCGATACATGGCCCCATCCATCCTCCCCTCAATTAGCGGTGCAGTCGTCCTGGTCCCCTTTGCGAGAAAAGCATCCCAGAAAGAATGATGTTTCCACCTCCATGCTTCACGGTTGGGATGGTGTTCTTGGGTTGTACTCATACTTCTTCTTCCTCCAAACACGGCGAGTGGAGTTAGACCAAAAGCTCTATTTTTTGTCTCATCAGACCACATGACCTTCTCCCATTCCTCCTCTGGTCATCCAGATGGTCATTGGCAAACTTCAGACAGGCCTGGACATGCACTGGCTTAAGCAGGGGACCTTGCGTGCGCTGCAGGATTTTAAATCCATGACGGCGTAGTGTGTTACTGAATGCGTTTTCTTTGAGACTGGTGGTCCCAGCTTCTCTTCAGGTCATTGACCAGGTCCTGCCGTGTAGTTCTGGGCTGATCTTCACCTTCCTCATGATCATTGATGCCCCACGAGGTGAAATCTTGCATGGAGCCCCAGACCGAGGGTGATTGACCTCATCTTGAACTTCTTCCATTTTCTAATAATTGCGCCAACAGTTGTTTCCTTCTCACCAAGCTGCTTGCCTATTGTCTTGTAGCGCCAATCCCAGCCTTGTGCAGGTCTACAATTTTATCCCTGATGTCCTTACACAGCTCTCTGGTCTGGCCATTGTGGAGGTTGGAATCTGTTTGATGAGTGTGTGGACAGGTGTCTTTTATACAGTAACGAGTTCAAACAGGTGCAGTTAATACAGGTAATGAGTGGAAGAACAGGAGGGCTTCTTAAAGAAAAACTAACAGGTCTGTGAGAGCCGGAATTCTTACTGGTTGGTAGGTGATCAAATACTTATGTCATGCAATAAAATGCAAATGAATTATTTAAAAATCATACAATGTGATTTTCTGGATTTTTGTTTTAGATTCCGTCTCTCACAGTTGAAGTGTACCTATGATAAAAATTACAGACCTCTACATGCTTGTAAGTAGGAAACCTGCAAAATCGGCAGTGTATCAAATACTTGTTCTCCCCACTGTATCTGGAGTACTTCTCCTGTCTTATCCAGTGTCCTGTGTGAATTTAAGTATGCTCTCTCTAATTCTCTCCTTCTCTCTTTCTTTCTCTCTCTCGGAGGACCTGAGCCATAGGACCATACGTCAGGACTACCGGCATGATGACTCCTTGCTGTCCCCAGTCCACCTGGCCTTGCTGCTGTTCCAGTTTCAACTGTTCTGCCTGCGGTTATGGAACCCCTACCTGTCCCAGACTGCTGTTTTCAACTCTTAATGATCGGCTATGAAAAGCCAACTGACATTTATTCCTGATTATTATTTGACCATGCTTGTCATTTATGAACATTTTGAACATCTTGGCCATGTTCTGTTATAATCTCCACCCGGCACAGCCAAAAGAGGACTGGCCACCCCTCATAGCCTGGTTCCTCTCTAGGTTTCTTCCTAGGTTTTGGCCTTTCTAGGGAGTTTTTCCTAGCCACCGTGTTTCTACACCTGCATTGCTTGCTGTTTGGGGTTTTAGGCTGGGTTTCTGTACAGCACTTCGAGATATTAGCTGATGTACGAAGGGCTATATAAAATAAACTTGATTTGATTTGAAATCAGCTGGGCTAGACAATCTAGACCCTTTCTTTCTAAAATGATCCACCGAAATTGTTGCAACCCCTATTATTAGCCTATTCAACCTCTCTTTCGTATCGTCTGAGATCCCTAAAGATTGGAAAGCTGCCGCGGTCATCCCCCTCTTCAAAGGGGGAGACACCTTAGACCCAAACTGTTACAGACCTATATCCATCCTGCCCTGCTTTTCTAAAATCTTCGAAAACCAAGTTAATTAACAGATCACTGACCATTTCGAATCCCACCGTACCTTTTCCACTATGCAATCTGATTTCCAAGCTGGTCATGGGTGCACCTCAGCCACGCTCAAGGTCCTAAATTATATCATAACCGCCATCGATAAAAGACAGTACTGTGCAGCCGTCTTCATCGACCTGGCCAAGGCTTTCGACTCTGTGAATCACAACATTCTTATCGGCAGACTCAATAGCCTTGGCTTCTCAAATGACTGCCTCGCCTGGTTCACCAACTACTTCTCAGATAGAATTCAGTGTGTCAAATCCGAGGGCCTGTTGTCCGGACCTCTGGCAGTCTCTATGGGGGTGCCACAGGGCTCAATTCTCGGGTCGACTCTTTTCTCTGTATATATCAATGATGTCGCTCTTGCTGCGGGTAATTATTTGATCCACCTCTACGCAGACTACACCATTCTGTATACATCTGGCCCTTCTTTGGACACTGTGCTAACAAACCTCCAAACGAGCTTCAACTCCATACAACACTCCTTCCGTGGCCTGCAACTGCTTTTAAATGCTAGTAAAACTAAGTGCATGGTCTTCAACCGATTGCTGCCCGCACCCTCCCGGCCGACTAGCATCACTACTCTGGATGGTTCTGACCTAGAATATGTGGAAACCTACAAATACCCAGGTGTCTGGTTAGACTGTAAACTCTCCTTCCAGACTTACATTAAGCATCTCCAATCCAAAATTAAATCTAGAATCGGCTTCCTATTTCGCAACAAAGCATCCTTCACTCATGCTGCCAAACATACCCTCGTAAAACTGACTATCCTACCGATCCTTGAGTTCGGTGATATAATTTACAAAATAGCCCACAACACTCTACTCAGCAAATTGGATGGAGTCTATCACAGTGCCATCCATTTTATCACCAAAGCCCCATATACTACCCATCACTGCGACCTCTATGCTCTCGTTGGCTGGCCCTCACTACATATCCATCGCCAAACCCACTGGCTCCAGGTCATTTATAAGTCTTTGCTAGGTAAAGCTCCGCCTTATCTCAGCTCACTGGTCACCATAGCAACACCCACCCGTAGCACGCGCTCCAGCAGGTACAGTGGGGCAAAAAAGTATTTAGTCAGCCACCAATTGTGCAAGTTCTCCCACTTAAAAAGATGAGAGAGGCCTGTAATTTTCATCATAGGTACACTTCAACTATGACAGACAAAATGAGATTTTTTTTCTCCAGAAAATCACATTGTAGGATCTTTAATGAATTTATTTGCAAATTATGGTGGAAAATAAGTATTTGGTCAATAACAAAAGTTTATCTCAATACTTTGTCATATACCCTTTGTTGGCAATGACAGAGGTCAAACGTTTTCTGTAAGTCTTCACAAGGTTTTCACACACTGTTGCTGGTATTTTGGCCCATTCCTCCATGCAGATCTCCTTCTAAGCAGTAATGTTTGGGGCTGTTGCTGGGCAACACGGACTTTCAACTCCCTCCAAAGTTTTCTATGGGGTTGAGATCTGGAGACTGGCTAGGCCACTCCAGGACCTTGAAATCCTTCTTACGAAGCCACTCCTTCGTTGCCCGGGCGGTGTGTTTGGGATCATTGTCATGCTGAAGGACCCAGCCACGTTCATCTTCAATGCCCTTGCTGATGGAGGAGGTTTTCACTCAAAATCTCACGATACATGGCCCCATTCATTCTTTCCTTTACACGGATCAGTCGTCCTGGTCCCTTTGCAGAAAAACAGCCCCAAAGCATGATGTTTCCACCCCATGCTTCACAGTAGGTATGGTGTTCTTTGGATTCAACTCAGCATTCTTTGTCCTCCAAACACGACGAGTTGAGTTTACCAAAAAGTCTATTTTGGTTTCATCTGACCATATGACATTCTCCCAATCTTCTTCTGGATCATCCAAATGTCTCTTAGCAAACTTCAGACGGGCCTGGACATGTACTGGCTTAAGCAGGGGGACACGTCTGGCACTGCAGGATTTGAGTCCCTGGCGGCGTAGTGTGTTACTGATGGTAGGCTTTGTTACTTTGGTCCCAGCTCTCTGCAGGTCATTTCACTAGGTCCCCCGTGTGGTCTGGGGATTTTGCTCACCGTTCTTGTGATCATTTTTGACCCCACGGGGTGAGATCTTGCGTGGGCCCCAGATCGAGGAGATTATCAGTGGTCTTGTATGTCTTCCATCCTAATAATGCTCCCACAGTTGATTTCTTCAAACCAAGCTGCTTACTATTGCAGATTCAGTCTTCCCAGCCTGGTGCAGGTCTACAATTTTGTTTTCTGGTGTCCTTTGACAGCTCTTTGGTCTTGGCCATAGTGGGTTTGGAGTGTGACTGAGGTTGTGGACAGGTGTCTTTATTATGATAACAAGTTCAAACAGGTGCCATTAATACAGGTAACGGTGGAGGACAGAGGAGCCTCTTAAAGAAGAAGTTACAGGTCTGTGAGGCCAGAAATCTGCTTGTTTGTAGATGACCAAATACTTATTTCCACCAAAATTTGCAAATAAATTCATTAAAATCCTACAATGTGATTTTCTGGAATTTTCTTTCTCATTTTGTCTGTCATAGTTGTACCGTGTACCTATGGTGAAAATTACAGGCCTCTCTCATCTTTTTAAGTGGAGAACTTGCACATTGGTGGCTGACTAAATGTCACGATCGTCTTCGGGTGAAAGAGAAGAGGACCAAGGCGCAGCGTGATATCAATACATTCTTCTCTTTATTAGAAGACAAACGAAACGAACACTATACAAACTATACAAACAACAAACCGACGACCGTGAAGCTATACAAAACAAGTGCAGACACTGGCAACTTACACATAGACAATCACCCACAACCTACCTAATGACTATGGCTGCCAAAATATGGCTCCCAATCAGGAGACAACGATAGACAGCTGTCTCTAATTGAGAACCAATCTAGGCAACCATAGACTTACATAAACACCTACACTGAACACAACCCATGAACTCTACAAACACCCCTAGACAATAAAACACCCTAGACGAGACAAAAAACACACAAACATCCCCCATGTCACACCCTGACCTAACTAAAATAATAAAGAAAATAAAGATAACTAAGGCCAGGGCGTGACACTAAATACTTTTTTGACCRACTGTATATTGCACTGGTCATCCCCAAAGCCAACACTTCCTTTGGCCGCCTTTCCTTCCAGTTCTCTGCTGCCAATAACTGAAAGAATTGCAAAAATCTCTGAAACTGGAGTCTTTTATCTCCCTCTCTAACTTTAAGCATAAGCTGTCAGAGCAGCTTATCTATCACTGTACCTGTACACAGCCAATCTGTAAATAGCACACCCAACTACCTCATCCCCATATTATTACTTACCCTCTTGCTCTTTTGCACCCCAGTATCTCAACTTGTACATCATCATCTGCACATATATCACTCCAATATTAATGCTAAGTTGTAATTATTTTCGGCTCTATGGCCCAACCTCCCTACTCTTCTATATTTGCACACACTGTACATAGATTCTTTCTATTTTTATTTTATTTTGTGTTATTGACTGTACGTTTGTTTATGTGTAACTCTGTGTTGTTTTTGTTGCACTGCTATGCTTKATCTTGGCCAGGTCGCAGTTGTAAATGAGAACTTGTTCTCAACTGGCCTACCTGGTTAAATAAAGGTGAAAAAAATGTGTGCACTCTGGTTGGTACCTCTTCTTCTGCCTCTCCTCTCACCATTGATAGGATAGACAGTAAGAGGGATTAAGGCCAAGCCCAGAGACAGAGTCTGGTGGGTGGATGAAAAACTACAAGGCTGTGGACAGCAGCCCTTTCATCACTTGTACCCCTAGCATCTCTCAGTCTCTTCTCACCTTCTCTAATCTCCAATCCACAATATTGACAGCACTGTAATGCAGGACAGGAGGAGAGAAAACACTGAGAGAGGACAAACATTCCGATGATGGAGCACAAAATAATTACCAGCTTGGGCAAGAGCCTTGCTCCAGCCTAGCTTAAAACCCTTCCAACAATACCTGCCAGTCGTACCAAGTCGCAGTACAAAGCATCTACCCGGAACAACTCCTTAATGGATGTGAATTCAAAACCCAGCCTTGAATGTCACCAATACAAATGAGCCGGCCTTGCCAGTGGAAGAAGACGTAAGTTTCTAACTTAAGTCTCCTGTTCCTTTTTCTGCCCATGAATATAGTCATATGAATATATGAATATAATCCCATTGTGGGGAGGCGGAGAGCATTACTCAGCTTCTGGCAACGTGCCTCTATGGGGAATTACTGAACTCATCTGCTTTCATTTTTCCTCAGGTCACTCCAAACACACAGCGCTCAGCGCTATTGACAGAGACACACACTTGCTTCTCATTTCTTGGTCATAAATTGATTCCGTCCTGGATAATCGCCTTGAGAGCACCAGCCAAACATGGTGTGTATTGTACTGTGTTTGTACTGTGTGTGCATGTGTTTTTTTAGTTACAATGTGCATGTGTGCATGTGTGTGTTCTGAAGTTCTGTGCAGCAGCAGTAACAGTAGCTACAGCAGCAGTGGAGCTGGTTAGAAGAAGCAGAACCAACCAAGGAGTAGTCTTGCATTCCCTAGTAATCAGGATTGAGTGGTGACTGGCTCAAACAGACAAGTGGGCCCTGGTTAAAGTGAAAGCACTTGGCCTTGACTATGCAAACCAATTGTTTTTCTTCCATTGGGTAAACTAAAGAGGTAATCTCTTCTGTAGAGGCAGAAGAAAACAGTGTACGGGAAAGCTTTTGGTGATGCAAAGCCATTGTTTTTATTCCACTAGGGAGACGGGAGGGAATCACTTCAATATGTAACAGTATATACAGTACACACAACACACACACACACACACACACACACACACACACACACACACCCACACACACACACACACACACACACACACACACACACACACACACACCACACACACACACAACACACAAGCAGACACACACACACACACACACACACACACACACACACACACACACACACACACCTCCTTTTCACTCCCCCTTCTCTCAGTGTCTCTGGGAAGGCTCTCTAATGGGAGTTAAAGAGGGAGGGAATCGCTTCAATATGTACAGTAGAAAGGCAGCTTAAAGAGAAGAAGATAGGGGAAACAAGGTTTGTGTTCAAGGGAAAACATTTGGTGATACGACGTGCAAAGCCATTGTTTTCATTTCACAGGGGAAAATGCAGTGAATCTCTCTTCAGTATATACAGTAGAGGCAGAGGCAGCTCAAAGACAGTAAGTCTGGGGAAGTTTAAACCATGTCCTGCTTTGGAGAGAAATCAGTTCAAGATCCTGTTAAGCATTGAAACAAAATAAATGAGAAAAACCAACAAAAACAAAAGAAGACTGGAATTCGTCCCAGAAACAAAGGGGAAGATTTGAGGCAAATCCTGCTGTTTGTTTCAGAGGCGGGAGGAATGCAGCAGTGTCCCATCTGATCCAGGGGGATGGAACCACAGCAGAAGACAGCCACACGCTGAGGTTAGGGGGAGGGAGGTGAGAGGGTTTGAGGAGGAGGTGCTTAAGGAATTTAGAAGCCCCCCTTTTACTTTCGGACCAGTGTTTTTCAAATTCAAACACCAAAAGCCTGGAGAGAGACTTGCTGGTATCAGCCAGGGGCAAATAAACAACTACTGTACTAGCTATACACAATCTGCCAAAATGGCTCAGGCTCTGGGGTGGTGAGGGGGAGCTGGAGGAGGGGGAGAGGAACTTCTTAATGTTGTTACTGCAGCATGGCTGATCCCCTGAAGCAAATACAAAACGCTTTTTCAATTTGGGAGCAGTGCAWCATGCCTACACCACTGCCGCTAATCTGGCCTGACTGGTTTTGGGGGAAATAAATATTGGGTCAACAACATGTATAAGAACCTCGAGGACAGAGTCTCTGAGGCTGGGCTGTGAGAAGCACTGTTACAGGGCATATTGGTATTTCATCTGATTCAGTCACCAGTCAACAATCCCCTGACAAACCATTAATGGATGACACTGTGTCAGAGAAGCAGTGCTGTTTATAAATGAAAAGCAAGGTCTTGCTTGAGGGCCTTTACTTAAAGAGACACAGCATTACAAAACCAAGTGAACCTGGAAAATGTGCTTGAACAAATCTACCAAACTTTGTCAGAGCCCATTTTGCTGTATGTATGTATGTATAATCCAGTTGAGGTGTGGGGCAGAGCAGGATATCACATGACCTGTTCTCGTTGCGCTGTGTGTAGCGTGGCTGGGGGTCAGAGTCTCCATCGTTGACATCATAGCTGGCCTCAGGGTCCTGGGAACAGAGATGGATACAGGTGTTAGAGACTGGGGATATGGCTGAATTACATCCTTTCATGATATGGGTGGTAAAGGCCGCAGGTAGCCTAGCGGTTAAGAGTGTTGGGCCAGTAACTTAAAGGCCACTGGTTCAAATCCCTCAGCCGACTAGGTGTAAAATCTGTCGATGTGCCCTTGAGCAAGGCACTTAGCCCTAATAGCTCATGTAAGTTGCTCTGGATCAGAGTGTCTGCTAAATTATAAGGGTATGGTGACTCTCAGAATGCATCTCAACAGCCATATTGAGAGTCTCTTTTCCTCCATCTGTTGCTGCAATTTAAAGCAATTCCTGGAAGTAATTTGAGGCTGAAGTAGGCATCCTCACATTGCCTTCATCTAGCTGTGTGTCTCAGAGAATGCAGATGAAATGACTCTTCTTCTTCTATCTCATCTGCACTATGTGAAAACACCTGCAAGGTGGAGCTGGGAAGAAGGCTACTTCTTCTTCCATCGATCCAGACAGAGTAGGTTGTGGTTGTGGTACTCACATAGTTGGTGGCCAGGTCTGGGTGGTCTTTCTCTATGCCATCATCCAGGATGGTGACCACAACTCCTCTCCCAGTGTAACCCTGGGACCACGCTCCCTTGGCATTCAGGTCTGCTTGGCTGGGGTTGGACTGGCGGGGAGACAGAAGAACAAGCTTTAATGAAGCCATTGTTATAGCATTATAGTATCATATAGTTTCACATGGTTTAGCCCTGATGAAGGCCAATATGGTGCTGAAACACATAGGGCATCTGTTGTTTTTTGTGTGTGAAAATGCCAATACAATATACAGATTTTTTAAAAGATTATACTTGGAGTGCCTTTGGACTTCCTTTATTTCTCAGTTATATATACAGTCTGTAACGGCTGTCTTCCTTCTCCTCTGACGAGGAGGAGTAGTAAGGATCGGAGGACCAAGGTGCAGCGTGGTAAGTATTCATTATGCCTTTTAATGAAAACTCGAACAAAAACAACAAAACTAACGATAAACGAGAATGACACGAAACAAAACAGTCCTGTCTGGTGACATACACAAAGACAGAAAGTAAGCACCCACGAAACACAGGTGGAAAAAGGCTACCTAAGTATGATTCTCAATCAGAGACAACTAACGACACCTGCCTCTGATTGAGAATCATACCAGGCCATAGGAAAAAACCAACATAGAAAAACGAACATAGATAACTCACCCAACTCACGCCCTGACCATACTAAAACAAAGAAATAACAAAAGAACTAAGGTCAGAACGTGACAGTACCCCCCCCAAAGGTGCGGACTCCGGCCGCAAAACCTGAACCTATAGGGGAGGGTCTGGGTGGGCATCTGTCCGCGGTGGCGGCTCTGGCGCGGGGACGTGGACCCCACTCCACCATAGTCTTAGTCCGCTTCAGTGGCGACCCTCGCCGCCGACCTTGGACTGGGGACCCTAATAAATGGCCCCACTGGCCTGAGGAGCGCCTCTGGACTGAGGGCGCCTCTGGACTGAGGGGCGCCTCTGGATTGAGGGGCGGCTCCGGACTGAAGGGCGGCTCCGGACTGAAGGGCGGCTCCGGACTGAGGGGCGGCTCCGGACTGAGGGGCGGCTCCGGACTGAAGGGCGGCTCCGGATGAAGGGCAGCTCCTGGCTGACGGACGGCTCTGGCAGCTCCTGGCTGACGGACGGCTCTGGCAGCTCCTGGTTGATGGACGGCTCTGGCAGCTCCTGGCTGACGGACGGCTCTGGCAGCTCCTGGCTGACGGACGGCTCAGGCGGCTCAGGACAGACGGGCGGCTCAGGACAGACGGGCGGCTCAGGCGGCTCAGGACAGACGGGCGGCTCAGCGGCTCAGGACAGACGGGCGGCTCAGGCGGCCATGACAGACGGCGGCTCAGGCGGCTCAGGACAGAGGGCGGCTCAGGCGGCTCAGGACAGGAGGGCGGCTCAGGCGGCTCTGGACAGGAGAGCGGCTCAGGCGGTGCTGGACAGACGGGAGCACCTGGAGGAAGGAAACGGAGAGACAGCCTGGTGCGTGGGGCTGCCACCGGAGGTCTGGTACGTGGAGGAGGCACCGGATAGACCGGACCGTGGGGGCTCACTGGAGGTCTCGAGCACCGAACCTGCCCAACCCTACCTGGCTGAATGCTCCCCGTAGCCAGGCCAGTGCGGCGAGGTGGAATTGCCCGCACTGAGCTGTGCTGGCGAACCGGGGACACCATGAGTAGGGCTGGTGCCATGTACCCCGGCCCGAGGAGACGCACTGGAGACCAGATGCGCTGAGCCGGCTTCATGGCACCTGGCTCGATGCCCACTCTAGCCCGGCCGATATGAGGCGCTGCTATGTACCGCACCGGGCTCTGCCTGCGCACRGGGGACACCGTGCGCCTCACGGCATAACACGGTGCCTGCCCGGTCCCTCTCTCTCCACGGTAAGCACGTGGAGTTGGCYCAGGTCTCCTACCTGACTTCGCCACACTCCACGTGTGCCCCCCCACAATACATTTTTAGGGCTGCCTCTCGGACGAGGAGTAGTAGTAAGGATCGGAGGACCAAGGTGCAGCGGGGTAAGTATTCATTATGCCTTTTAATGAAAACAAAACTCGAACAAAAACAACAAAACTAACGATAAACGAGAATGACATGAAACGAAACAGTCCTGTCTGGTGACATACACAAAGACAGAAAATAAGCACCCACGAAACACAGGTGGAAAAAGGCTACCTAAGTATGATTCTCAATCAGAGACAACTAACGACACATGCCTCTGATTGAGAATCATACCAGGCCAAACGAAGAAAAAAAKCCATAGAAAAACGAACATAGATAACCCACCCAACTCACGCCCTGGCCATACTAAAACAAAGAAATAACAAAAGAACTAAGGTCAGAACGTGACACAGTCACAACAATAGCACAAAGCACATCCMTCTGTAAACTTCCCCAAAAATGAGAGAATGCCTAAGGACATTTGTATGACTCACATTTGACGCATGCAAGCCACATTACTCAGACAAGTAGAGCAACCATTTAAAAATGTGAGCATCAGCAAAAATACACATGAAAAGAGACCAGGGTGGCTCAGATGAAAGATGAATAGCCCTGCTAATGTACACTGGGGGGCCGTGTTGGATGTTTGACTGTGTTCATAGCCTGTTGAAACCCCCTACCCTACCCTCCACACACAACCACAACCACAAACACACATGCACGCACACACACATAGACAGGCAAAGTCACAAACAGCGACACACACACAGTGACACACAGTGTGTCACTGGGAAGTCTCTTTAACGGGGCTAACCCGCAGAGCATGGGGGGCTAACTATAATTTCCCTGTCAGAGGAAGCAAGCCTGCAGCTGGAAATATGAATACGTGAGAACCTGGTGAGAGCATTCGCCCTGCTCACAGGGGGAATTATAAAGCAGAGCTCCACTCTAACCAGCAGGGAGAGAGGGAAAGGAGCAGAGAAAAGGGGGAAGAGGGAGAGAGAGAAAAGGGTGAAGGAAGTGACAGAGAAAGAGTGAAATGTAGAGGTAGATAGAGTGAGGAAAAAATAAGGAAAAAGATAGGGAGAGAGAGAAAAAAAGAGTGAAAGAGGTAGAGTGAGAAAACGTGATTCCCCTAGAGCTCCAGGCCACCTCCACCTCCACTTCCACCACCCCCTGCTCCCTGCTGATCTCTCCCTACAGGGCAGGCCTCCTGCTGGGCCACGGCAGAGCAGCATCAGGGCCTTTAGTGAGGGAGCTTAATATCCCTGGCCCCAGGGCAGCCACTGTGCTGCTTACACAGACACGATTCCTATACACATGGGGCAGAATTACCATGGGACTACACAGAGGAAGGCAGTTAGCTACTCTTTTTCTAATCATATAGGGATACAGTATAATGTAGCCTTATTTATACAGACTACGAGGAAACAAATCTGGAAAGTATATAGAGTACCAGTCAAAAGTTTGGACACTCATTCAAGGGTTTTTCTTTATTTTGACTATTTTCTACATTGTAGAATAATAGTGAAGACATCAAAACGATGAAATAACACATATGGAATCATGTAGTAACCAAAAAAGTGTTGAACAAATCAAAATTTATTTTAGATTTTAGATTCTTCAAAGTAGCCACCCTTTGCCTTGATGACAGCTTTGCACACTCTTGGCATTCTCTGAACCAGCTTCACCTGGAATGCTTTTCCAACAGTCTTGAAGGAGTTCCCACATATGCTGAGCACATGTTGGATGCTTTTCCTTCACTCTGCGGTCCAACTCATCCAAATCCATTTCAATTGGGTTGAGGTCGGGTGATTGTGGAGGACAGGTCATCTGATGCATCTGCAGCCTGGGGGTGTGTTGGGTCATTGTTCTGTAGAAAAACAAAAGATAGTCCCACTAAGCCCAACCAGATGGGATGGCGTATCACTGCAGAATGCTGTGGTAGCTATGCTCGTTAAGTGTGCCTTGAATTCTAAATAAATCAATGACAGTGTCACCAGCAAAGCACCCCCACACCATCACACCTCCTCCTCCATGCTTCACGGTGGGAACTACACATACGGAGATCATCCATTCACCTACTCTGCGTCTCACAAAGAAACACCGGGTGGAACCAAAAATCTCAAATTTGGACTCATCAGACCAAACGACAGATTTCCACCGGTCTGATGTCCATTGCTTGTGTTTCTTCTCCTTATTGGTGTCCTTTAGTAGAAGTTTCTTTGCAGCAATTCGACCATGAAGGCCTGATTCACGCAGTCTTATTTGGGCTGCAATTTCTGAGGCTGGTAACTCTAATGAACTTATCCTCTGCAGCAGAGGTAACTCTGGGTCTTCCTTTCATGTGGCGGTCCTCATGAGAGCCAGTTTCATCATAGCGCTTGATGGTTTTTGTGACTGCACTTGAAGAAACTTTCCAAGTCCTTGACATTTTCAGGATTGACTGACCTTCAAAGTAATGCTGGACTATCGTTTCTCTTTGCTTTTTTGAACTGTTGTTGCCATAATACGTACTTGGTGTTTTACCAAATAGGGCTATCTTCTATATAACACCCCTACCTTGTCACAATACAACTGATTGGCTCAACTGTTAATTGAAATGCATTCCAGGTGACTACCTCATGAAGCTGGTTGAGAGAATGCCAAGAGGGTGCAAAGCTGCTATTTTGAAGAAACTCAAATATAAAATATATTTAGATTTGTTTAATTAACACATTTTTGGTTCCTACATGATTCTATATGTGTTATTTCATACTTTTGATGTCTTCATTATTATTCTACAATGTAGAACATTTWAAAAATAATGAAAAACCCTTTAATGAGTAGGTGTGTCCAAACCTTTGACTGGTACTGTATATATATATWTTTTTGGTGTTGTTGTATTTTACCCCCTTTTTCAATCTTGTGTCATCACTGCAATTCCCCAATGGGCTCAGGAGGCAAAGGTTGAGTAATGCGTCCTCCGAAACATGACAAACCATGCTTTTTAACACCCACCCGCTTAACCAGCCAGCCACACCAATGTGTCAGAGGAAACACCATTCAACTGACGACCGGAGTCAGCCTGCAGGCGCGCCACAAGGAGTCGCTGGAGCGCAATGAGCCAAGCAAAGCCCCGCCGGTCAAACCCTCCCCTAACCTGTGCACCGCCCAATGGGACTCCCTATCACGGCCGGTTGTGATACAGCCTGGGATCGAACCCAGGTCCGTTGTGATGCCACTAGCACTGCGATGCAGTGCTTTAGACTGCTGCGCCACTCGGGAGGCCCTGGAAACTATTTTCAATCATTAGTTTAACAGTCTATGGCAGAACCTACTAAGTGCAAACTCTGTTTTGTCAGACAGGAAAAAGAAAAGCTACACTGTCCAAAAGGCTTGTATGCAATATCACCCTATAACATCTGCATTCATCCCAATGCAAACCATGCAAACCTCATTACAGACAAGCCACCAGTGTTTGGCTTCAGAGGGACTGTTGAACAGCCTCAAACACACAGCAGAACAGGCTTAGAGCCCTCAGCCGACTAGAGCAGTAATGCTGAATGACAGAGGTGGTTTCACAGCCTTCCATTCACAGGTGATTTGTGTCTGGCCCTGTCAATGCTGCTATTAATCCATTCCCACCATCATATGGTGCAGACTGCAGAGAGAGAGGAGGAGGATTAGGAGAAATCAAAACATCCCTGAGCCTATGAGAGGAGGAGAGAAGGAGGGATGGACACTGTCTCCTTCTGAAAGCAACAGTCRTACAGGTGTCATCATGTTTGATTTGCTATGATCTGGAGCCTTTCAAACAGAAAACACATTGAGGAGCATCGTGATGAATGACACCTGGTTGATAACAGATAGAGAATGACCAATTATCGGCCAAGCCGATATACCGTGCCGATATTGGCATTTTCTAGTCCCTCTACATAGCAAAGCTGCTGCTATTCCCGCTGCCACTCACCACCGAGCCAATGCCAAGGAATGTCTAGCTGGGATAATCAGCAGCAGCAGCAAGTAGCAAGCTAGCTCATACTCCAACAGAAAGGTGCAGTATTGACAAATGGATTAATTGACACAGTGACCAAAATCAAACTCCTGTTGCAAATATTAGTTTAGTTCATTCACTAATAATAAGGCTTGTGTTGACGTACCCGGACATGCATGGCATAAGCAAGCTAGTTAAGAAGATAGCTATGTGACCTGTTGGCAAAGATTACGATAACTAACCCTTTCATCTGTGGTGTTAGCTAGCTAGCTATATTAGCTAGCTGGCTAGATAAACATTGTGCTAATATATCAGATAGGAGTGAATAGCCAATATAGCTAGCTAACGTTAGCTGGTTATCATTTTGACCATGCATCAATTTTGGAAACGAGCCATCTGACGGTGTAACGTTAGCTATTTACTGGTGTGCTGATCTGACCAGCAGCAATCATATCCGTAAATTGACAGTTGATAGTCGGATTCAATGATTGTCATAATAGGGAAAGATTAAGTGTTTCAAAATGCCTAAATAAAGGTTGGCAATAGGTTTAGCTACCTAAGAATCTTTACAGTATGTTTATAGACAAACAAAGCTGTATAGATCAGCGTGTGTGTGTGCGTTTTCACTTCTCAAAATATGGGCAGATTTGAGTCATTCAGACAGAACGTGCATCGTTGTTTCATATTTTTTTCTACAGTTGTTCTCCTTAGATATTATGCACATTTAGGATCGGTAGCAAATGTCATTGCCATTGAGCTAATTCTCATATTAGCAGTAAACAGCACCAAGTGATATGAGCGATGGAGAGTGATGTGAGGAGATGTGAAAGGGAGCAGAGTAGAAGAAGTTACATACGCCCATTTCTTGACAGATAGCTGAATAAGCCTATTGAGTTGTTTCGAATTTTCTTCCTGGCAGCTGAGTTATTTAGAGATGTGTCCTGACAGCTATAAAAAACACTTTTTCCCGATCACGGAACATGACTACAATTACTAGTTTCATAAGAATCCGTGATCACGGCCTCCTTGACCCCATAAAATCGGTATCGGCCCTAAAAAATCCATATCAGTCGTTCTATAATAACAGTCTCAGTCCTGTTTATCAGCTCTCAACTTCGGCAAACTGTCCTTCCAGCGCTACCTGCAGACAATGTATTATTTCCATGTATTCATTGCCATCATGTATTCACTACACATGGGAAATGAACTTGGGCCTTGACAGTTGAAGTAAACAAAGTGAAGAGCGCTTTAGAACATTTTGACGACATTTAGCTAAATGACAGATACCCAGATGATGAGTTTTCTCAGCAGGCAGCACATCCAGCTTTCAGATAAATGTCAACAAGAGGCTTACTGACTGGGGGAAATAAAGCCTGCTCCTCACTGAAATACTCCGATTACTACATCCTGCCTTTTCTGTATGGCAGCAGGTCTTTATGTTTTAAAGGTATGAATGTGGTAAACAGCAGTGAAGTGGCAGTGAACTGCCTTAAAAGTGCACTTTAAAGGCAGAATCCCTATATCAACAGGTATCTATGTTGCGGTCTTAAACATTTTAAATACTGGCATGTCAAAGGGGTGTTAAGAGGTTCTAATTKAACTAGTACAATGTGTTCAGCATAAGGGAAAACTCCTGGCTTTAGTACAGTGGAGGCTACAGTGTTCTGGGGGATCTGACTACTACTGTCACGGATCCCCCGGTACTGATGCTCATTCTGTTCACCAGTTCCGGAGGTCTACGTCACCGACTTTCTAGGCTTCACTGAACGGGATTCATTATCATCAACCCCGGACTGTCTTCTCTGATTAAACACACCTGGTTCCCATTTCCCCTGATTAGTATGTTATTTATGTGCCCTCTGTTCCCTCTGTCTTTGTCGGTTATTGTTCTCYTGTCCGTTGGTCGTGTGAGTACCTATGTGTTGGTGCAGCTGTTATGCTGTGTGCTTTATAGATTGTGTATTACGGGTATCGTCCTGTGTCGTTCAACGAGGTTCACCCTCGCTCTTTTGTTTGGGTGCAGCCCAGTGTTTTGTATACGTGTTTGTTTTGGGTGTATTAAAAACCCCTATTGTGTATTCCTGCGCCTGTCTCCAAAATTCTTTATACCAGCGTTACAACTACCTTGCTCACCAGGTACCACTGCTGGGGGAATTTGGGGTCGGATGGTTCGGTGTAGACATCCCTCTTCTTCCTCCGCCTAGACACCTGCTGCTCCGCCCACCGCACCTAAAGAGGAACACACACAAACACACACACACACACACACACATTAGCACTGATAATGAATGAAATTACCATGACATGAGAAACAACTATCCACAGTCTGCCTCCTACTGTAGCTTTCAAGTGGCCACTAACGCTCCAATGGTTAGGTCCTACAGCTGCAGTAAGACTTTACAAACCACCCAGCTGTGTTACATCAGCAACATCTAAAGGGAGAGTAAGGAGACCAATCTGATTCATCTGATTCCTGAGACGTGTGTGTGTGTGTGTTCGTCTCTCTGCTCTCTGTCTCTCTTTCTTAGAATGCACATCTAAAATATGTATTGCATCAGGTATTTATTTTTAATATTTTGTGTTAAAACTAAGAAAATGATATGTGCCTCATTTGCATTAAAACATATATTTGCATGTATGAATACATTAACACAAAGGGGGGAAACAGCCATCAAACACTTCCTCTGTCTAACCTACCTGCACTCACCTGTGCTGTCTAGACTGCCTCATTAATTACTGTTGTTGTCACGTTCTCTTGCATAATTCAATAAGTATGTCAATAGCAGGATACCCCCGGATTAAAAATCAATACGCTTACCTCTAGATTACACCTATTTATACATACTTTACATTGTTTGTGAGATCAGACATAATACCACTATTCCGAGTGTTCATTTTCGGAAGTTGCTTTCATTACAGCGCATCTCATTTGAAAACATTTCAACTGTATTAAAGGGCCAGTGCAGTCCAAATTATTATTTTTCCTATGTTTTGTATCATACTGTTATTAGCTGATGAAACTAACACTGAAAAATAAAATAATAAAATAATGTAACACTATTATATCCTGATAGTTGCTGGTTCAAAATACAATCTGCACAGGACTTTCTAATCAGCAGGTTTGCATGTGTAGGAGTTTCGGCTTGCCTGGTGTGATCACAAGCCGGTAAATTGGTTAATAACAAAGAGAGTTCTAAACCTCTCTGTCAATAACAGCTAGTTTTCAGTTTTCCCCTTCCCACTCAATACCACTCCCAGACAGTCCTAGCAAAATTCTAGCTTTTTTTTTGCTATTTTAATGGAAAACTATTATAGTAAGTTACTTAATTGTTACCCAGAAATAGGGATGGGCATGAGTAATCAAGTACTTGAACTGACGTTAAATATTGATCTTTAACCAGAGATCAATTTTATTTTCAAATACTGTGTGGCGACAAAACGCTAGGCACTTCTCTCTCCATGTGCACTCTCCCGCCAATTTGTGCTCCCCGCTATATACTGTATCAAAAGTATAACCGGTAGTAAATGTAGGCTACTGTTAATCATTGCCATTTCCTCATTAATCTAGAATGTTTGGTTACAGTCATGTTTAGGCCATCATTGCAAATAAGAATTTATTCTTAACTGACTTGCCTAACTAAATAAAGGTTAAATAAAAAATAAAAATAAAATAATAATAATGTTTGGTTACAGTCATTTACAGTCAAGTTAATCTTGCATTTTACCAGAAAATTGGAGGCTACACCGAGAAAAGGACATAGAAAAGTAGCTACACACGCTGTCTGCTAGTAGAATCCCAGTTCATGAGAGAATCCCAGTACATGAAGTCTTTTCCCAGTGGAGAAGTGCAACTGACGCAAAATTAGTCTGATGTCGAGCAGAAATTACAATAAGAATATTTTCAGATCTGCGTTTACAAAACGCAGCAAGACATTTCTTATGTGTTTTATATATTTTTTGGSCGTGAAAAACAGGCGGAAAGCAGCAGCAGAAAACTCGCATCACATCTTAGTGACACTACCAGAGCCGAGCAGGTAACACAAATCATTATGGTTACAATGAATGACTCTCAAATGGCAATTGGTTTTTATTGACTGAATATAAACTACTGTTCAAAAGTTTGGGGTCACTTAGAAATGTTCTTGTTTTTGAAAGAAAAGCACATTTTTGGGCTGATTTTTTGATGGAATATCTACATAGGCATACAGAAGCCCATTATCAGCAACTAATTGACCCGCAAAACATCAGTCTCAATGTCAACAGTGAAGAGGCGACTCCGGGATACTGGCCTTCTAGGCAGAGATCCTCTGTCCAGTGTCTGTGTTCTTTTGTCACTCTTAATCTTTTCTTTTTATTGGCCAGTCTGAGATATGGCTTTTTCTTTGCAACTCTGCCTAGAAGGCCAGCATCACAGAGTCACCTCTTCACTGTTGACATTGAGACTGGTGTTTTGCGGTTACTATTTAATGAAGCTGCCAGTTGAGGACTTGTGAGGCGTCTGTTTCTCAAACTACACACTCTAATGTACTTGCCCTCTTGCTCAGTTGTGCACCGGGGCCTCCCACTCCTCTTTCTATTCTGGTTAAAGCCAGTTTGCGCTGTTCTGTGAAGGGAGTAGTACACAGCGTTGTACGAGATCTTCAGTTTCTTGGCAATTTCTCGCATAGAATAGCCTTCATTTCTCAGAACAAGAATAGACTGACGAGTTTCAGAAGAAAGGTCTTTGTTTTTGGCCATTTTGAGCCTGTAATCAAACCCATAAATGCTGATTCTCCAGATACTCAACTAGTCTAAAGAAGGACAGTTTTATTGCTTCTTTAATTAGCACAACAGTTTTCAGCTATGCTAACATAATTGCAAAAGGGTTTTCTAATGATCAATTAGCCTTTTAAAATAATAAACTTGCATTAGCTAACACAACGTGCCATTGGAACACAGGAGTGATGGTTGCTGATAATGGGCCTCTGTACGCCTATGTAGATATTCCATAAAACATCTGCCATTTCCAGCTACAATAGTCATTTACAACATTAACAATGTCTACACTGTATTTCTGATCAATTTTATGTTATTTTAATGGACAAAAAATGTGTTTTTCTTTAAAAAACAAGGACATTTCTAAGTGACCCCAAACTTTGAACGGTAGTGTATATAGGGCAATTTAGCAATTAGAACTTGTTATTTGTAATGGTCATATAAATTAGGCATTGTTGCGCGATGTTAGCATATAGATAAAGGCACATTGTTGTCACCTTAGCTTGCTACATAACTTCTGAGTGATAGGAAGCACCACCACCAATCAGCCTACACCACTGCACACACACCGTCATTACTATGACTAGCGTAGCCTTTTCAGCAAATGACTTTAAAAAAAATCACCTTTATTTAACCAGGTAGGCTAGTTGAGAACAAGTTCTCATTTACAACTGCGACCTGGCCAAGATAAAGCAAAGCAGTGCGACACAAACAACAACACAGAGTTACACATGGAATGAACAAACATACAGTCAATAACACAATAGAGAATAAGTCTATATACAGTGTGTGCAAATGAGGTAAGATAAGGGAGGTAAGGCAATAAATAGGCCATAGTGGCGAAATAATTACAATTTAGCAATTAAACACTAGAGTGATAGATGTGCAGATGATGAAATGTGCAAGTAGAGATACTGGGGTGCAAAGGAGAGAAGAAAAAAAATAACAGTATGGGGATGAGGTAGTTGGATGGGCTATTTACAGATAGGCTATGTACAGGTGCATTGATCTGTGAGCTGCTCTGACAGCTGGTGCTTAAAGTTAGTCAGCTTCAGTGACTTTTGCAATTCGTTKCATTTATTGGCAGCAGAGAACTGGAAGGAAAGGCGGCCAAAGGAGGAATTGGCTTTGGGGGTGACCAGGGAAATATACCTGCTGGAGCGTCTGCTACGGGTGGGTGCTGCTATGGTGACCAGTGAGCTGCGATAAGGCGGGGCTTAACCTAGCAAAGATTTTCTGGTCTGAGGAAACCAAGATTGAACTATTTGGCCTGAATGAAAAGCGTCACGTCTGGAGGAAACCTGGCACCATCCCTACGGTGAAGCTGTGGGGATGTTTTTCAGCAGCAGAGACTGGGAGACTAGTCAGGATCGAGGGAAAGATGAACGGAGAAAAGTACAGAGAGATCCTTGATGAAAACCTGCTCCAGAGCGTTCAGGAACTCAGATTGGGGGTAAGGTTCACCTTCCAACAGGACAACGTCCATAAGCACACAGCCAAGACAACGCAGTAGTGGCTTCGGGACAAGTCTCTGAATGTCCTTGAGTGGCCCAACCAGAGCGRGGACATGAACCCAATCCAAAATCTCTGGAGAGACCTGAAAATAGCTGTGCAGCGACGCTCCCCACCCAACCTGACAGAGCATGCAGAGAAGAATGGGATACATCCCCCAAATAAAGGTGTGCTAAGCTTGTAGCGTCATACCCGTCATACCCACTTCAACAAAGTATTGAGTAAAGGGTCTGAATGTCTGAATGTAAATGTGATAATTCCGTTTTTTATTTTTAATACATTTGTGAACATTTCTAAAAACCTGTTTTTGCTTTGTCATTATGGGGTATTGTGTGTAGATTGATGAGGGGGAAAAAACTATTGAATCAAGTTTAGAATAAGGCTGTAACGTAACAAAATGTGGAAAAAGTGAAGGAGTCTGAATACTTTTCCCGAATGCACTGTAGATATATTGTATATATACAGTAAGACTGATTTCTACCCAAATACCAAAGCACCCTAAGTTAGATGGATTCCTGCCTCCATCTCCCTCTCTCATTCCTTCCTATCTCATCTGATCTCCCCATCTTATTACTTTCTCACAGATCTTATTTCTCCAGTTATCTTATTGCTTTTTGAATGTAATCTTCACTGAGCTTCCAGCTAGACTGACACCCACAGCTTTCTATAGCTTATCATAGCCTAGTGGCTCACTGTCCACTTAGGTTGACATAGCTAAGCCTGGGTGAAAGCTCCTCTCTCTTTCTGGAAAAGGGCCTGAAGAAAGGAATAGATACCTGCACTGTTGACAGCTCCGGTATACTGTTTCTAATTGCAACAAGCGTCTACATCAGTTTTTCTTCTGTTTTTTTGGGCTACGCATCAGGAAAACTGCTGGATGTACATACACTACTTTTCAAGAACTTGACCCTGGCGAGGAGGGACAGCTAGCTGCAGATGGTTCATGGCACACCTGTTTTCAATTTAAATCAAATCAAATTTGATTGGTCACATACACATGGTTAGAAGATGTTATTGCGAGTGTAGCGAAATGCTTGCATACTTTTTTTATACACTTTATAACTATGTCCCCAGTGTTTAGCTACCCTGCAGACAAGGTCACCTACCTCCATCTCTATACTATACTGCAGAATGCAGAATGAGCGCATGCCAGAGGAACTGAACTTGACAAGTAGAGTTTTGATGCAGAATTATGCTGGAGGATTTGAATTGAACAAGCTGACTTTGAGGTAAAAAAGACTAGTTCTCTAGGGCTGAGAGAGCTCAGAGCTCAGTTACAGCCAGCTGCCTAAATGAAGCTTACTCCTCGAGCTGTGAACGTCTTCGCGTAACAGATGGGCCAATGTCTGGATTCCTCTTCTCATTAACATTTGTATAAAAACAATGCTTTTACAAGACGCGCCGCAAAATGAGAACGCAAACACACAGACCAGCTGTTGTTGTTTGGAGGAAGATTTGCATATTTATGACTCCACACACCTGGGGGGAGGTCAGAACAGAGACATATGGATGGAAGTGTGCAAAGCTGTTGATATAGGGAACGGTATGTAGAGAGTTTGACAAACTGTCATCCATGATGGCACTTCTTTGCATTTTTACTTGTAGGCCTAATTGTTTTGGAACATATGTTGGCAACATGGCACGCACTTGAGTAGTGAAGATTTGGCGAACCTTGCTATATGGTGCATTGGCTGTGTACAGTAACCTACCTGTGGTTCCTTCTGTAGTCGTACATGTGTTCCCCTGTGGCCTGATAGGGATCTCTTCACCACGGTGTGATGCCGGAAGTGATAATAACTCCCAAACACCTGCAGACACAGAAAAAGAACATTGAGACACTGATATGCAGTCCCAATGAAAACTAAAAATACATATCAATAGCACTAGAGCACCTTTGTACACGTATACACACGCGCACGCAAACACACATTACATTTTCAGATCGCTAGAGACAGACAAATCAATTTTATAAAACGGTTACATTTGGATCCTGGATGCTGATGGTTGATAGCAGGGAGTGCCTGTTAACAGTTCCATTACATGTATCAATGTGCATCCACTGTCCCACAGCCCAGCCAGGCATACATAAACTTAATCTCCCCTGGAAAAAAGGGTCTAGACATTATTTCCCCATGCTCCCTGCCTAGTATTTGGTTTGGTACAGCGAGGGTTAATATAAGCCTCGCTGTGTGCTCATCCGACCTGTACAGAAAGCCACAGTTTTTTAAAATCTCCGCCGTGCCATGCATACGAACGTTATGAGACTGACAGCTTCTGTGATCCAGGCGAATTCATTTATCAGGATCACTATAATGGATATAGCCAAAGAATAGCAAATAGAAACAAACGAAAAAACAAACGAAAATGCACATTGTTTGCTGTCATTTCAGCTGCTTGATGTGATTGTGTGTTAGCTTTAGTTGGCTAGGTAGCTAGCTAGCAAAGGAAAAGTAACGTTAACCTAGTTATCCTCCATAACAGTGCTTATAAAAAGTCTACACCCCCTTGAACGTTTTTCACATTTTGTTGAGTTACACTGCCTGTGTGAATGGATCACTTCAGGTTGTCAGTGATGTGCATGCCGAGAAACTTGAAGCTTTTCAACCTCTCCACTGCGGCCCCGTTAATTTGAGGAGCGTGCTCTCTCCATGATCAGCTCTTTTGTTTTGTTGACATTGAGGTTATTTTTCTGGCACCGCTTCGCCAGGGCCCTCYCCTCCTCCCTTTAGTCTTGTGATTGTTGGTAATCAGGCCTACCATGGTTGTGTCGTCTGCAAACTTAATGATTGAGTTGGATACGTGCGTAGCCACACAAGGAGTACAGGACGGGGCTGAGCATGCAACCTTGTGGGGTGTTGAGGATCAGCGTGATGTATTGACTCAGGGGGGTGAATACATACATTACAGAGTATTTTGTGTAGATCATAGACAGAAAATGACAATTAAATCAATTTGAATCCCACTTTGTAACACAATACAATTTGAGGCAATCTAAGGGGGATTGTCGCCTACTTATACATTATTTATTAAATCATTATTTGCTGAAGTTTTTGTTGCCTATTTATAAATTATTTATTAAATCATTATTTATTGAAGTTATTGTCTATCGTCATCATTGAACCTCTGCTAGCTAGCTTCATGCCAATGATTTGTTCAGCATAGCAACTTGGAATGAATAGAATGAACGGCTGGGTCAAAACATGATAATATAAAATAACAGCCTGTTTGGTCAGCAATTTCAGAACCTCAGAACTAGGTGTGTGCCGACATGGCCATACACGTATTCGGAATTGTATCAGTAAATTGAGAGTTGATAGTTGGATCGGATGATACTTGTGATCGGAAAAAACGTAAGTGTTTTAATATGCCTAAATAAATGTTGGCAAAATACCTCCCTGCACGTTCTCACTGCAAAAAAACCTGCAGATTAGGAGCTGCGTGCGGACGGGTGGGTGTGTGTGTGTCTGTGTGTCCTCAACTTGCATCGGGCAGATCGGTCAGAATGTGCATTAGCGTGTAATTTTTTTTCTCTACCCTTGTCCCACTTGTTAGATATTATGCACATTGATAGTTTGGGAGAAAACGTCCTCGACCATGTGATTTATCTAAATGATCAGACTGAAAACGTGAGGAAAAGTGATCGGGTAAAATTATGGGCAACCAAGTGAAAGGTGAAATACAGCTTCATTCCATCCAATCAGAGCGGCAGGATCAACATACTGCCAGCCCTTCTCTTTACAGACAGGCAAACTAGTCAGTCGAGTTATTTAGACCACACACATGACTGCCTCAAAGACAAGACAGTATGGTTTAGAAAAGATGCTTGCTGGCACCCAATTTTCTTTTCTTCCCCCTATCAATATTTTGATCATAATCGTACTCAGAAAATGTATCATATTCGTTACCATAGTCGTTTTCTCCGACCACTCGGCACAACCTTACTCAGAACTAACAACAGGCTTTAGCCCGTACTCTATCGTCTGGTGGAAGGATGAAATAAAACTTTCACTTAACAAAAATATAAACGCAATATGCAACAATTTCAAAGATTTTACTGAATTCATATATGTTCATATATGATATATGGAAATCAGTCAATTGAAATACATGTATCATACCCTAATCTATGGATTTCACATGACTGGGAATACAGATATGCATCTGTTGGTCACAGATACCTTAAAAAAGGTAGGGGCGTGGAGTGTGACACATCTCCTTTGCATAGAGTTGATCAGGCTGTTGATTGTGGCCTGTGGAATGTTGTCCCACTCCTCTTCAATGGTTGTGCGAAGTTACTGGATATTAGCAGGAACTGGAACATGCTGTCGAGACAGAACAACCCAAACATGCTCAATTGGTGACATGTCTGGTGAGTATGGAGGCCATGGAAGATCTGGGACATTTTCAGCTTCCAGGAATTGTGTACAAATCCTTGCAACATGGGGCCGTGAATTATCATGCTGAAACATGAAGTGATAATCCCTGGGTTCTCATGCCTTATTGCTTAAACAACACCTGTGCCGTGCGACACACACATATTCATTGTGGTACCTGCAGACACAGAGACACACTCATACATCTATCTCACACCTGCAAAGTGGAGCGAGAGACCCAGCCAGTCAAGGATACTTGTCCTCACTATGCATAAACACACACCACACCTCCATAGACAAAACATCCATCTCAGGTCATTAGCAGTAGCAGACACATCCATTAAGAAAACAACCCCCAGTTACTGTGCCACTGGGACACATACTTCATAACGCTGGTGCCATCGTCCATTACACAATTCCATTAACTTAATGCTAGGGAAAGGCAGATACTGTACACTACACCCTTCCTCTGTCCTCCTCACAACATTCTGTCTGTGACCTCCAACTTTGCTGTTAGTCTGGCAATACCTGAATGGTACCAAAGCCTCGCAAAGTTCTGTATCACTGACTGTTCACAAGTCAAGGACACCATACAGACAGACAGAGACAGAGACAGACAGGGGGACAGCAGCACAGTAGAGAAAAAGGACAGGGGCAGGGAGGAACAGATCATAGCCTCCTACTTTTATTTCACTAGGCAAGTCAGATAAGAACAAATTCTTATTTACGATGACGGCCAAACCCTAACCTAGACGACACTGGGCCAATTGTGCGCCGCCCTATGGGACTCCCAACCACGGTAGGTGGTGATACAGCCTGGAATCAAACCAGGGTCTGTTGTGACATCTCTAGCATTGAGATGCAGTGCCTTAGACCGCTGCGCCACTACATGGTCCCTAACAACCCGGGAATGTGCAGGGGACGTGGAGGAGAGACATCATCCCCGTACATCTGCATATATTCCCAGGAGAGCTGTGTTTGTTTGTGGAAGCGTTCCATTCTGTACTGTAGTGTAATGCCACTGGGAACTGACTCACCTTCACACAGCTAGTGGTGCGGAGAAGAGATGGGGGGAGGGAGAGAACAAGGGAAGAGGGTGGGGGTAGAGTGATAGAAGGAGGGGAGAGAGGGAAAGATAAATAGGGAGAGAGAGAGAGAGAGAGAGCGGGGGAGGCTGTGACAGACGGGCCAGGCAGGATGGATGTGCGTGAGGAGAGAGAACTGCAGACGCAGCAGGACATAGAGCTGCTCTCTGGGGGCAGCAGGATTCTGCAGGTTTGCGTATTTGCAGTCAGAGACCTGCATGAGACACTGAGCAGTGTGTGTGTGTGTGTGTGTGTGTGTGTATCTGTGTCTGAATGACATTTTAGTGGGGTCATGATGGCAAATATTGTTGTTGTTGTCTTAGCTGATTAGCTGTTGTTGTCTTACCCTTTGTTGCCTTAGCTAGCTCTCCCAATCAACACCTGTGATTGCTTTATGCCTCGCTTTATGTCTCTCTCAAATGTCAATATGCCTTGTACACTGTTGATTAGGATAGTTATTGTCTTAGTTTACTGCGGAGCCCCTAGTCCCACTCAACATACCTCAGATACCTCCTTTGTCCCACCTCCCACACATGTGGTGACCTCACCCAGCATAACTAGCCCGTCCAGAGATGCAACCTCTCTTATCATCACTCGGTGCCTGGGTTTATCTCCACTGTACCCACACCCCACCATACCCCTGTCTGCACATTATGCCCTGAATCTATTCTACCACGCCTAGAAATATGCTTCTTTTATTCTCTGTCCCCAACGCACTAGACGACCAGTTTTGATAGCTTTTAGCCGTACCCTCATCCTACTCCTCCTCTGTTCCTCGGCTGATGTGGAGGTTAACCCAGGCCCTACGTATCCCCAGGCACTCTCATTTGTTGACTTCTGTAACCGAAGAAGCCTTGGTTTCATGCATGTTAACATCAGAAGCCTCCTTCCTAAGTTTGTTTTACTCACTGCTTTAGCACACTCCGCCAACCCTGATGTCCTTGCCGTGTCTGAATCCTGGCATAGGAAGGCCACCAAAAATTRGGCGATTTCCATACCCAACTACAACATTTTCCGTCAAGATAGAACTGCCAAAGGGGGAGGAGTTGCAATCTACTGCAGAGATAGCCTGCAAAGTTCTGTCATACTTTCCAGGTCTATGCCCAAACAGTTGGAGTTTCTAATTAAAAAAATGAATCTCTCCAGAAATAAGTCTCTCACTGTTGCCGCCTGTTAGTGGAGTGAGCTCCCAGCTGTGCCCTGGACACCATATATGAATTGATTGCCCCCCATCTATCTTCAGAGTTAATTCTGTTAGGTGACCTAAACTGGGATATGCTTAANAGCCTTGGTTTCATGCATGTTAACATCAGAAGCCTCCTTCCTAAGTTTGTTTTACTCACTGCTTTAGCACACTCCGCCAACCCTGATGTCCTTGCCGTGTCTGAATCCTGGCATAGGAAGGCCACCAAAAATTRGGCGATTTCCATACCCAACTACAACATTTTCCGTCAAGATAGAACTGCCAAAGGGGGAGGAGTTGCAATCTACTGCAGAGATAGCCTGCAAAGTTCTGTCATACTTTCCAGGTCTATGCCCAAACAGTTGGAGTTTCTAATTAAAAAAATGAATCTCTCCAGAAATAAGTCTCTCACTGTTGCCGCCTGTTAGTGGAGTGAGCTCCCAGCTGTGCCCTGGACACCATATATGAATTGATTGCCCCCCATCTATCTTCAGAGTTAATTCTGTTAGGTGACCTAAACTGGGATATGCTTAAAACCCCGGCAGTCCTACAATCTAAGCTAGATGCCCTCAATCTCACACAAATTATCAAGGAACCCACCAGGTACAACCCTAAATCCGTAAACATGGGCACCCTCATAGATATTATCCTGACCAACTTGCCCTCCAAATACACCTCTGCTGTTTTCAATCAGGATCTCAGCGATCACTGCCTCATTGCCTGCATCCGCTATGGGCCCGCGGTCAAACGACCACCCCTCATCACTGTCAAACGCTCCCTAAAACACTTCTGTGAGSAGGCCTTTCTAATCGACCTGGCCCGGGTATCCTGGAAGGATATCGACCTGGCTGGGTATTCCGAGGATGCAGTCGAGGATGCCTGGTTGTTCTTTAAAAGTAATTTCCTCACCATCTTAAATAAGCATGCCCCATTCAAAAATGTAGAACTAAGAACAGATATAGCCCTTGGTTCACTCCAGACCTGACTGCCCTCGACCAGCACAAAAACATCCTGTGGCGGACTGCACTAGCATCGAATAGTCCCCGCGATATGCAACTTTTCAGGGAAGTCAGGAACCAATACACGCAGTCAGTCAGGAAAGCAAAGGCTAGCTTTTTCAAACAGAAATTTGCATCCTGTAGCTCTAACTCCAAAACGTTTTGGGACACTGTAAAGTCCATGGAGAATAAGAGCACTTCCTCCCAGCTGCCCACTGCACTGAGGTTAGGTAACACTGTCACCACCGATAAATCCACAATAATCGAGAGTTTCAATAAGCATCTCTCTACGGCTGGCCATGCTTTCCTCCTGGCTACCCCAACCCCAGCCAACAGCTCCGCACCCCCGCAGCTACTTGCCCAAGCCTCCCCAGCTTCTCCTTCACCCAAATCCAGATAGCTGATGTTCTGAAAGAGCTGCAAAACCTGGACCAGTACAAATCAGCTGGGCTAGACAATCTGGACCCTCTCTTTCTAAAATTATCCGCCGCCATAGTTGCAACCCCTATTACCAGTCTGTTCAACCTCTCTTTCGTATCGTCCGAGATCCCTAAAGATTGGAAAGCTGCCGCGGTCATCCCCCTCTTCAAAGGGGGTGACACTCTAGACCCAAACTGTTATAGACCTATATCCATCCTGCCCTGCCTTTCTAAAGTCTTCGAAAGCCAAGTTAATTAACAGATCCCTGACCATTTCGAATCCCACCGTACCTTCTCCGCTGTGCAATCCGGTTTCCGAGCTGGTCATGGGTGCACCTCATCTACGTTCAAGGTACTAAACGATATCATAACCGCCATTGAATTGATTAAAGACAGTACTGTGCAGCCGTCTTCATCAACCTGGCCAAGGCTTTCGACAATCCCGTATTCTTATCGGCAGACTCAACAGCCTTGGTTTCTCAAATGACTGCCTCGTCTGGTTCACCAACTACTTCTCAGACAGAGTTCAGTGTGTCAAATCGGAGGGCCTGTTGTCTGGACCTCTGGCAATCTCTATGGGGGTACCACAGGGTTCAATTCTCAGGCCGACTCTTTTCTCTGTATATATCAACGATGCGCTCTTGCTGCGGGTGATTCCCTGATCCCCTCTAAGCAGACGACACATTCTGTTTCTACTTCCGGCGCCGACAGAGATGGCCGCCTCGCTTGGGTTC
>NC_036842.1:70046674-70064453 GCF_002910315.2 Salvelinus sp. IW2-2015 | reverse complement strand
GCGACCGCATACACACACAGGCAGAACTAAGGAGTGGCTCGTAGAAGCATTCAAGGTCCGGAGTGGCCTACCAGTCTCGCAGACGAACCCAATAAAAATCTTTGGAGGGAGCTGAAAGTCCGTATTGCTCAGCGACAGCCCGAACGAAAGGATTGGAGACGGTCTGTATGAGGAGTGGGCCAAATCTGCTGCAGTGTGTGCAAGCTGGTCAGAACTACAGGAAACGTATGATCTTGTAATATGCAAACATAAGTTTCTGTCTAAATATTAAGTTCTGCTTTTCTATGTATCCAATACTTATGTCATGCAATAAAATGCTAATTAATTACTTAAAATCATACAATGTGATTTTTCTGTATTTTTGTTTTAGATTCTGTCCTCTTCACAGTTGAAGTGTACCTATATAAAATATACAGACCTCTACATGCTTGTAATAGGAAAACCTGCAAAAATCGCCAGTGTGATCAAATACTTGTTCTCCCCACTGTGATATACTGTACTCTATCACTCATTCTTGCCATCTTTTAATACAGTATCATCATAGCCACTTTAAACTATGCACTTTATGTTTTATACCTACAGTATCATCTCATATGTATATACTGTACTCTAACCATCTACTGTATCTTGCGCTATGCCGTTTGTACCATTACTGCATTCATTATCTTTATGTACATATTCTTTATCCTTTACACTTGTGTGTAAAGTGTAGTGTTGAATTTTAGTTAGATTACTCGTTGGTTATTACTGCTTGTCGGAATAGAAGCACAAAGCATTTCGCTCACTCGCATAACATCATGCTAACCATGTGTATGTGACAAATAAATTTGATTTGATTTGAATTTCATTGGCTTCTTGGACACTGTGTTAACTAACCTCCAAACGAGCTTCAATGCCATACAACATCCTTCCGTTGCTTCCAACTGCTCTTAAACGCTAGTAAACCAAATGCATGCTTTTCAACGTTCGCTGCCACACCGCCCGTCCGACAGCATCACTACTCTGACGTTTGACTTAGATATGACTGAACAATAATATACTAGGTGCTGGCTAGACTGTAAACTCTCTCCAGAATCATATTAGAAACATCTCCAACAAAATTAAATCAGAATCGCTTCTACTTCGCAACAAAGCTCCTTCACTCACGGCCGCAGACAACCTCGTAAAACTGATATTTTACCAATCCTTACTTCCTAGCTTTCTAAACTCTACTCAGCAAACTGGATGCAGTCTATCACATGCATCCGTTTTGTCACCAAAGCCCTTATACCACCCACACTGCGACCTGTATGCTCTTATCGGCCTGCATCGTATACATATTCATTGTATCCCCAAAGCCACACTCTTTGTGGTCTTTCCTTCCAGTTCTTGCTGCCAATGTGGAACGAATTGCAAAAATCGCTGAACGAGACTATATTCCTACTAACTTTAGAACATCAGCTATTGAGCAGCAACCATCGTCGCAGCCTGTACATCAGCCATCTGTAAATAGCCCACCAATCTACTACCTCTCCCCATATGTTTTTAATTATTGCTTAATTCTGCTCTTTTGCACACCCAGTATTTCTACTTGCACTTCATCATCTGCTCATCTATCACTCCAGTGTTAATTTCTAAACTGTAATTACGTGCTACATATGGCCTAATTATTGCCTTTCCTCCTCCCGCCATTTGCACACACTGTATATAGACTTTTTCCTATTGTGTTATTGACTGTAGCTTGTTATTCCATGTGTAACTCTGTGTGTGTTTGTGTCGCACTGCTTTGCTTTAATCTCTGGCCAGGTGAGTTGTAAATGAAACTTTTCTCAACTAGCTTACCTGGTTAAATAAAGGTTAAATAAAATAAAATAAAAATATCAGTACAGTATGGACAGTACGTGACATATGCTCAGTTCGTTCAGGTGTGTGTGTCTGTGTGTGAAAGAGAGAGAGCGAAATATAGAGGGGGAAAGAATCTTGCTGAAGATATACTGTACTGTCCATGTTAGTGTGTGAGACTCATGCTGTGTTCAGGTGTGTGTGTGTGTGTGTGTAGGGGTAGTGGGTCAGAGATGGGCGGCAGGTTTAAAGTTTATAGCTTAAATCCAGTTATGATTTTAATATGCACATTTTCGTGGAATAGTTTCATTTCAATTATAACGTTTTGGTTTCTCAAAATCCTTGTCATGTGGTTAATCATAAATATCTGATTGATAAAAATCTAAAAGTTCAAATTCAACGAATGCGAGAGCACCAGCCTCTGCCATATGGACACATTGATACACAGTGATCCATTGATGCAAAAGAAATGAGCCCATGGAACTCATAGCCTATAGGGAAATGCAGCAGTAGGCCTATAACTTCCACTGTCAACTAAGTAAAAATACATAAAGCCGACAAATAAAAATGTATTCAGGTTCTTTCAATAGCGTTCATCTCTCTACTCAGCCTGTCGGCCTCCCTTTCTATATGTCTTGATATGAGCTACTCTTTTTATCAACTCCCCATTACATATATTTACTATTGGTGACATGTGTAATGGGGAATTGATCAAAATAAACAAAGGACAAATAATTAAATGAAACAAAAAATGCGCAAGAAATGGCAGGAGACAGTTGAGCCATTCTGGAGAGAGATTTGCTTATTGCTTCGCCACACACCCCTCCCCTTCTTCTTGTCTCAACATTTAAAATGATACTCTAAACACATTATCTTCACACATACTTTAGATGCTTTTCACTGACAGCCACAACTCAATAATCAGCTAGGTCTATTGCCACGCGCTCTGCCAAAATTGCAGCATTCCCAAATAGGCATAGGCCTAGAAGCTTGTGATTAGAAACAATCCGAATAATTAGATCAGATTATGATCACTTCCTCTTGAATTTGCAGACGTGTTGCTGTGCGTTTTGTTGCCAACTTTACTTTGCTAGCTTTGCTTTGCTAGCTGACAACTTTACGTTTATATTTTTAGTTTTTCCATCACAACTTTTTTCCTTCATTCAACTTTTTCACTCCGGACGCTTTATCTGGACATGGTTCGTCAACACCTTCAACAGCCGAAGCTAAGTAGTAACTTTAACATGATGTCTTCTAACTGCATTCGCTGTACTCATAATATAACAGCGAGAATGATCGCCTAACGGCGAGGATAGCTGTGCTGCAAGCCCAGCTTCAGACGCAATCGTTAGGCAAGGGTAATTTCAGTGTAGGAAAGGGTGAAACAGCGTCTGTGCCACCAGTAAGTACAGATAGTAACGTTAGTATAAATCCCCCCGCACTGTCCCCGCAGCCGGACAATTTTCTCATGGCTTCTGGAGGGAAATGCTGTTGGAATGCTCAACCGGTGTCGCTCATTCAGCCGACAGAAACTTTCAACCGGTTTTCCCCATTGAGTAGCGAGTCGGAGTCTGAGGCCGAGTCTTCTCTTGTCTCTACTCCTCCCGTTACGGGGTCTGAGACGCCGAAGGCTCCCACCATTAGCTCTGACAAATTGAAAACCCTAGTCATTGGCGACTCATTACCCGCAGTATTAGACTTAAAACGAATCACCCAGCGATCATACACTGTTTACCAGGGGCAGGCTACCGACGTTAAGGCTAATCTGAAGATTGTGCTGGCTAAAGCTAAAACTGGCGAGTGTAGAGAGTATAGAGATATTGCTATCCACGTCGGCACCAACGATGTTAGGATGAAACAGTCAGAGGTCACCAAGCGCAACATAGCTTCAGCCTGTAAATCAGCTAGAAAGATGTGTCGGCATCGAGTAATTGTCTCTGGCCCTCTCCCAGTTAGGGAGGAGTGACGAGCTCTACAGCAGAGTCTCACCAACTCAATCGCTGGTTGAAACTGTTTTCTGCCCCTCCAAAAGATAGAATTGTAGATAATGGCCCTCTTTCTGGGACTCACCCACAACAGGACCAAGCCTGACCTGCTGAGGAGTGACGTTACTCCATCCTAGCTGGAGGGTGCTCTCATCTTATCTTACAAAACATAGATAGCGGCTCTAACTCCACTAGCTCCACAATGAAAATAGGGTGCAGGCCAGGCAGCAGGCGTTAGCCAACCTGCCAGCTTAGTGGAGTCTGCCAAAGCACAGTCAGTGTAGTCAGCTCAGCCATCCCCATTGAGACTTGGTCTGTGCCTCGACCTAGGTTGGGCAAAACTAAACATGGCGGTGTTCGCCTTAGCAATCTCATTAGGATAAAGACCTCCTCCATTCCTGCCATTATTGAAAGAGATCGTGATACCTCACATCTCAAAATAGGGTTACTTAATGTTAGATCCCTCACTTCAAAGGCAGTTATAGTCAATGAACTAATCACTGATCATAATCTTTGATGTGATTGGCCTGACTTAAACATGGCTTAAGCCTGATGAATTTACTGTGTTAAATGAGGCCTCACCTCCTGGTTACACTAGTGACCATATCCCCGTGCATCCCGCAAAGGCGGAGGTGTTGCTAACATTTACGATAGCAAATTTCAAATTTATAAAAAAAAAATGACGTTTTCGTCTTTTGAGCTTCTAGTCATGAAATCTATGCAGCCTACTCAATCACTTTTTATAGCCACTGTTTATAGGCCTCCTGGGCCATATACAGCGTTCCTCTCTGAGTTCCCTGAATTCCTATCAGACCTTGTAGTCATAGCAGATCATATTCTAATTTTTGGTGATTTTAATATTCATATGGAGAAGTCCACAGACCCACTCAAAAGTCTTTCGGAGCCATCATCGACTCAGTGGGTGTTTGTCCAACATGTCTCTGGACCTACTCACTGCCACAGTCATACTCTGGACTTAGTTTTGTCCCATGGAATAAATGTTGTAGATCTTAATGTTTTCCTCATAATCCTGGACTGTCGGACCACCATTTTATTACGTTTGCAATCGCAACAAATAATCTGCTCAGACCCCAACCAAGGAGCATCAAAAGTCGTGCTATAAATTCTCAGACAACACAAAAATTCCTTGATGCCCTTCCAGACTCCTTCTGCCTACCCAAGGACGTCAGAGGACAAAAATCAGTTAACCACCTAACTGAGGAACTCAATTTAACCTTGCGCAATTACCCTAGATGCAGTTGCACCCCTAAAAACGAAAAACATTTGTCATAAAAACTAGCTCCCTGGTATACAGGAAAATACCCGAGCTTTGAAGCAAGCTTCCAGAAAATTGGAACGGAAATGGCGCCACACCAAACTGAAGTCTTCCGACTAGCTTGGAAAGACAGTACCGTGCAGTACCGAAGGAGCCCTCACTGCTGCTCGATCATCCTACTTTTCCAACTTAATTGAGGAAAATAAGAACAATCCAAAATTTATTTTTGATACTGTTGCAAAGCTAACTAAAAAGCAGCATTCCCAAGAGAGGATGGCTTTCACTTCAGCAGTAATAAATTCATGAACTTCTTTGAGGAAAAGATCATGATCATTAGAAAGCAAATTATGGACTCTCCTTTAAATCTGCGTATTCCTCCAAAGCTCAATGTCCTGAGTCTGCACAACTCTGCCAGGACCTAGGATCAAGGGAGACACTTAAGTGTTTTAGTACTATATCTCTTGACACAATGATGAAAATAATCATGGCCTCTAAACCTTCTAGCTGCATACTGGATCCTATTCCTACTAAACTACTGAAAGAGCTGCTTCCTGTGCTTGGCCCTCATATGTTGAACATAATAAACGGCTCTCTATCCACCGATGTGTACCAAACTCACTAAAAGTGGCAGTAATAAAGCCTCTCTTGAAAAAGCCAAACCTTGACCCGGAAAAATATAAAAAACATCGGCCTATATCGAGTCTTCCATTCCTCTCAAAATTTTAGAAAAGCTGTTTGCGCAGCAACTCACTGCCTTCCTGAAGACAAACAATGTATACGAAATGCTTCAGTCTGGTTTTAGACACCATCATAGCACTGAGACTGCACTTGTAAGGTGGTAAATTACCTTTTAATGGCGTCAGACCGAGGCTCTGCATCTGTCCTCGTGCTACTAGACCTTAGTGCTGCCTTTGACACCATCATCACCACATTCTTTTGGAGAGACTGGAAACCCAAATTGGTCTACACGGACAAGTTCTGGCCTGGTTTAGATCTTACCTGTCAGAAAGATATCAGTTTGTCTCTGTGAATGGTTTGTCCTCTGACAAATCAACTGTACATTTCGGTGTTCCTCAAGGTTCCGTTTTTAGGACCACTATTGTTTTCACTATATATTTTACCTCTTGGGATGTTATTCGAAAACATAATGTTAACTTTCCTGCTATGTGGATGACACACAGCTGTACATTTCAATGAAACATGGTGAAGCCTCAAAATTGCCCTCGCTAGAAGCCTGTGTTTCCAGACATAAGGAAGTGGATGGCGTGAAACTTTCTACTTTTAAACTCGGACAAAACAGAGATGCTTGTTCTAGGTCCCAAGAAACAAGAGATCTTCTGTTTAAATCTGGACATTAATCTTGATGGTTGTAAAGTCGTCTCAAATAAAAACTGTGAAGGACCTCGGCGTTACTCTTTGACCCTGATCTCTCTTTTGACGAACATATCAAGACTTGTTCAAGGACAGCTTTTTCCAACTACGTAACATTGCAAAAATCGAAATTTTCTGTCCAAAAATGATGCAGAAAAATTAATACATGCATTTGTTACTTCTAGGTTAGACTACTGCAATGCTCTACTTTCCGGCTACCCGGATAAAGCACTAAATAAACTCAGTTAGTGCTAAATACGGCTGCTAGAATCCTGACTAGAACCAAGAAATTTGATCATATTACTCCAGTGCTAGCCTCCCTACACTGGCTTCCTGTTAAGGCAAGGGCTGATTTCAAGGTTTTACTGTTAACCTATAAAGCGTTACATGGGCTTGCTCCTACCTATCTTTCCGAGTTGGTCCTGCCGTACATACCTACACGTACGCTACGGTCACAAGACGCAGGCCTCCTAATTGTCCCTAGAATTTCTAAGCAAACAGCGGAGGCAGGGCTTTCTCCTATAGATCTCCATTTTTATGGAATAGTCTGCCTACCCATGTGAGAGACGCAGACTCGTCTCAACCTTTAAGTCTTTACTAAGACTTATCTCTTCAGTAGTTCATATGATTGAGTGTAGTCTGGCCCAGGAGTGTGAAGGTGAACGGAAAGGCTCTGGAGCAAGCGAACCGCCCTTGCTGTCTCTGCCTGGCCGGTTCCCCTCTCTCCACTGGGTTCTCTCCCCTAACCTATTACAGGGGCTGAGTCACTGGCTTACTGGTGCTCTTTCATGCCGTCCCTAGGA
Source organism: Salvelinus sp. IW2-2015 (assembly GCF_002910315.2). NCBI lineage: Eukaryota > Metazoa > Chordata > Actinopteri > Salmoniformes > Salmonidae > Salvelinus > Salvelinus sp. IW2-2015. The sequence continues at coordinate 70,057,197 of NC_036842.1, read as the reverse complement.
GGGGTGCGTCACTTGAGTGGGTTGAGTTACTGACGTGATCTTCCTGTCTGGGTTGCGCCCCCCCTTGGTTTGTGCTGTGGTGGAGATCTTTGTGACTATACTCGGCCTTGTCTCAGGATTGTAAGTTGGTGGTTGAAGATATCCTCTAGTGGGGGGGCTGTGCTTTGGCAGAGTGGGTGGGGTTATATCCTTCCTGTTTGGCCCTGTCCGGGTATCATCGGATGGGCCACAGTGCTCTCCTGACCCCTCCTGTCTCAGCCTCCAGTATTTATGCTGCAGTAGTTATGTGTCGGGGGCTAGGGTCAGTTGGTTATACCTGGAGTACTTCTTCCTGTCTTATCCAGTGTCCTGTGTGAATTAAGTATGCTCTCTCTAATTCTCTCGTTCTCTCTTTCTTTCTCTCTCTCGGAGAACCTGAGCCCTAGGACCATACGTCACGGCAAACCAGGCATGATGACTCCTTGCTGTCCCCAGTCCACCTGGCCTTGCTGCTGTTCCAGTTTCAACTGTTCTGCCTGCTGTTATGGAACCCCTACCTGTGTTCAACTCTTAATGATCGGCTATGAAAAGCCAACTGACTTTTATTCCTGATTATTATTTGACCATGCTTGTCATTTATGAACATTTTGAAAATCTTGGCTCTCTCTAATTCTCTCCTTCTCTCTTTCTTTCTCTTCTCTCGGAGGACGGAGCCCTAGGACCATACGTCAGGACTACCGGGCATGATGACTCCTTGCTGTCCCCAGGCCGCCTGGCCCTGCTGCTATTCCAGTTTCAACTGTTCTGCCTGCGTTATGGAACCCCTACCTGTCCAAGACCTGCTGTTTTCAATTCTTAATGATCGGCTATGAAAAGCCAACTGACATTTATTCCTGATTATTATTTGACCATGCTTGTCATTTATGAACATTTTTGAAAATCTTGGCTCTCTCTAATTCTCTCCTTCTCTCTCTCTTTCTCTCTCTCGGAGGACCGAGCCCTGGGACCGTGCGTCGGGGCTGCCGGGCGTGATGGCTCCTGCTGTCCCCAGTCCACCTGGCCTTGCTGCTATTCCAGTTTCAGCTGTTCTGCCTGCGGTTATGGAACCGCCACCTGTCCCCGACCTGCTATTTTCAACTCTTGATGATCGGCTATGAAAAGCCAACTGAAAATTATTCATGATTATTATTTGACCATGCTTGTCACTATGAACATTTTGAACATCTTGGCATATTCTGTTATAATCTCACCCAGCACAGACAGAAGAGGACTGGCCACCCCTCATAGCCTGGTTCCTCTCTAGGTTTCTTCCTAGGTTTTGGCCTTTCTAGGGAGTTTTTCCTAGCCACCGTGCTTCTACACCTGCATTGCTTGGTGTTTGGGGTTTTAGGCTGGGTGTCTGTACAGCACTTCGAGATATTAGCTGATGTACGAAGGGCTATATAAAATAAACTTGATTTGATTTGAATCCACAGCAACATTTTTAAAGAAGCTAATTATCTTAAATTCCTCTGTGGTTAAGTCATGCTTTCTGGTGAATTATTTTGAATGATTTTATTTATTTCTATAGGCTATAGACAGGAGTAATTATATCAATTTGGAAAATGCTTTTCTATTTACTTCCCTAGCCTATTTGACGCACCGCCTAAGAAAGACTTCCTCATATGCCATTTCTCTCCAGTTACAGTGCTTTCGGGGAAGTATTCAGACCCCTTAATCTTTTCCACATGTTGTTACATTACAGCCTTATTCTCAAATTGATTAAATAAAACATTTTCCTCAACAATCCACACACAATACCCCATAATGACAAAGCGAAAACAGGTTTGTAGAAATGTTTGCAAATTATTAAAAATAAAAAACAGAAACCTTATTTACATAATTATTCAGACCCTTTACTATGAGACTCGAATTTGAGCTCAGGTGCATTCTGTTTCCATTGATCATCCTTGAGTTGTTTCTACAACTTGATTGGAGTCCACCTGTGGTAAATTCAATTGATTGGAGACACTTGTATATATATAAGGTCCCACAGTTGACAGTGCATGTCAGAGCAAAAACCAAGCCATGACGTCGAAGGAATTGTCCGTAGAGCTACGAGCCAGGATTGTGTCGAGGCACAGATCTGGGGAAGGGTACCAAAAAAATTCTGCAGCATTGAAGGTCCCCAAGAACACAGTGGCCTCCATCACTCTTAAATTGAAGAAGTTTGGAACCACCAAGACTCTTCCTAGACCTGGCCAAACTTAGTAATCGGGGGAGAAGGGCCTTGGTCAGGGAGGTGACCAAGAACCCGATGGTCACTCTGACAGAGCTCTAGAGTTCCTCTGTGGAGACAACAATCTCTGCAACACTCCACCAATCAGGCCTTTATGGTAGAGTGGCCAGACGGAAGCCACTCCTCCGTAAAAGGCACATGACAGCCTGCTTGGAGTTTGCCAAAAGGTACCTAAAGACTCTCAGACCATGAGAAACAGGATTCTCTGGTCTGATGAAACCAAGATTGAACTCTTTGGCCTGAATGCCAAGCGTCACCTCTGGAGGAAACATGGCACCATCCCTACAGTGAAGCTGTGGGGATGTTTTTCAGCAGCAGGGACTGGGAGACTAGTCAGGATCGAGGGAAAGATGAATGGAGCAAAGTACAGAGAGATCCTTGATGAAAACCTGCTGAGGACCTCAGACTGGGGCTAAGGTTCACCTTCTCAGGACAACGACCTTAAGCACACAGCCAAGACAACGCAGTAGTGGCTTCGGGACAGTCTCTGAATATCCTTGAGTGTCCGAGCTTGTAGCATCATATCCAAGAAGACTCAAGGCTGTAATCGCTGCCAAATGTCCTTCAAAAAAGTACTGAGTAAAGGGTCTGAATACTTATGTAAATGTGATATTTCAGTTGTTTATTCTTAACACATTTGCAAGAATGTCTAAAAACTAGTTTTTGCTTTGTCATTATGGGGTATTGTGTGTAGATTGAGGAGAAAAAAACGATTTAATACATTTTAGAATAAGGCTGTAACGTAACAAAAAAGAAGTCAAGGGGTCTGAATACTTTCAGAATGCAACTTTCTTTCTTTGTCCAGAAGCCAAAGGCACAATCCTAGTCATATTAGCAACCTATCCTAGTTGTTGCATCTTTAGATTCCCCCTCTTTCTACACTGAAGAAAAAAATAAACGCAGCATGTAAAGTGTTGGTCCCATGTTTCATGAGCTGAAATAAAATATCCCAGAAATTTTCCATACGAACAAACCTTTTATTTCTCTCAAATTTTGGGCACAAATTCGTTTACAATTCTGTAACAGAGCATTTCTTCTTTGCCAAGATAATCCATTCACCTGACAGGGGTGGCATATCGGGAAGCCGATTAAACAGCATGGTCATTACACAGGTGCATCATGTGCTGGGGACAATAAAAAGCCACTCTAAAATGTGCAGTTTTGTCACAGTTTTGAGGGAGCGTGCAATTGGCATGCAGATTGCAGGAAAGTCCACCAGAGCTGTTGCCAGAGAATTGAATGTTAATTTCTCTACCCATAAGCCGCCTCCAACATCGTTCTAGGGAATTTGGCAGTATGTCCAACCGGCCTCACAACCGCAGACCACGTGTAACCACGCCAGCCCAGGACCTCCACATTCGGCTTCCTCGCCTGCGGGATTGTATGAGACCAGTCACCCGGACAGCTGATGAAACTGTGGGTTTGCACAATCYATTAATTTTTGAACTAACTGTCAGAAACCATCTCAGGGAAGCTCATCTACGTGCTCGTCATCCTCACCAGGGTCCTCAACTGACTACAGTTTGGCATCATAACCAACTTCAGTGGGCAAATGCTCAACTTCGATGGCCACTGGCATGCTAGAGAAGTATGCTCTTCACAGATGAGTCACGGTTTCAACTGTACTGTGCAGATGGCAGACAGCATGTATGGCGTCGTGTGGGCGAGGGTTTGCTGATGTCAACATTGTGAACAGACTGCCCCATGGTGGCGGTGGGGTTATGGTATGGGCAGGCATAAGCTACGGACAACGAACACAAAATTGCATTTTATCGATGGCAATTTGAATGCACAGAGATACAGTGACAACATCCTAAGGCCCATTGTCGTGCCATTCTTCTGCCGCCATCACCTCATGTTCCAGCATGATAATGCACGGCCCGATGTCGCAAGGATCTGTACACAATTCCTGGGAGCAGAAAATGTCCCAGTTCTGCCATGGCCTCCATACTCACCAGACATGTCACCCATTATCCAGCAACTTCGCACAGCCATTGAAGAGGAGTGGGACAACATTCCACAGGCCACAATCAACAGCCTGATCAACTCTATGCGAAGGAGATGTGTCGCGCTGCATGAGGCAAATGGTGGTCACAACAGATGCTGACTGGTTTTCTACCATTTTCTAAGGTATTTGTGACCAACCGATCTGTATTCTTAGTCATGTGAAATCCATAGATGAGGGCCTAATGTATTTCAATTGACTGATTTCCATTTATGAACTGTAACTCAGTAAAATCTTTGAAATTGTTGCATGTTGCGTTTATATTTTTGTTCAGTGTAAGTTTCAAACAAAAATAAAACATTTTACTTCCAATTTTGATCTTGTCTCAACGCTGCAACTCCCCAATGAGCTTGGGAAGCGAAGGTCAAGTCATATGTCCTCCGAAACATGACCTGCCAAACCACGCTTCTTAACACCCGCCCGCACCAATGTGTCAGAGGAAACACTGTTCAACTGACGACAGAGGTCAGCCTGCAGGCGCCCGGCCTGCCACAAGGAGTCACTAGAGCGCTGGGAGCCAAGATTGTGTTTTCTTGCGAATTGCATTTTGGCAAATGTTAGACATTTTTTATTGGCTGCTTCATCACAGGACTTGAATGTTCTGTTATGATGAATTACCATAATCTAAATGTGATTTCTGTCATTCTGAGCACCGTGGGTTACTCACCAATACATATGGTTCTGTTAAATTTCTCAAATGTTAGGTAAATTAAAATCATCCTATTCAGGTTGTCCGGAAACCCAGTTACAGACAGACACCCACCCACACAGACACACACACACAGGGTTTTTTCTGCCATTGAAATCCTTCGGTGGGCCGCCTAAGCGTTATTGTTTGGGTCCAAACAGTGTAAATTATTTATACTTTTAGAAATACATTTTCAGATGGAAAAACACTTTCATGGTAAACTTAAATGACTAAAACCAAATATAAAGCATGTAGAAAAGATAATGGACCTATATACAGTACCAGTCAAAGGTTTTGACACACCTACTAATTCAAGGGTTTTTCTTTATTTGTACAATTTTCTACATTGTAGAATAATAGTGAAGACATCAAAACTATGAAATAACACATATGGAATGATTTAGTAACCAAAAGTTTTCAACAAATCTAAATATATTTCAAATTTTWGATTCTTCAAAGTAGCCACCCTCTGCCTTGATGACAGCTTTGCCCACTCTTGGCATTCTCTCAACCAGCTTCACCTGGAATGCTTTTCCAACAGTCTTGAAGGAGTTCCCACATATGCTGAGCACATGTTGGATGCTTTTCCTTCATTCTCCTTCCAACTCATCCCAAACCATCTCAATTGGGTTGAGGTTGGGTGAATGTGGAGGCCAGGTCATCTGATGCATCATTTCATCACTCTCCTTCTTGGTCAAATTGCCCTTACACAGCCTTGAGGTGTGTTGGGTCATTGTCCTGTTGAAAAACAAAATGATAGTCCCACTAAGTGCAAACCAGATGGAATGGCGTATGCGTATGGCTGCAGAATGCTGTGTGCTTGAATTCTAAATAAATTAATGACAGTGTCACCAGCAAAGCACCCCACACTCACACCTCCTCCTCCATGCTTCACGGTGGGAACCACACATGCGGAGATAATCCGTGTCACCTAGCTCTTCGTCTCACAAAGACACGGGTGGTTGGAACCAAAAAATCTCAAATTTGGACTCATCAGCACAAAGGACAGGATTCCATCGGTTTAATGTCCATTGATCGTGTTTCTTGGCCCAGCAAGTCTTTTCTTAATTATTTGTGTCTTTAAGTAAGTGGTTTCTTTGCAGAATTCGACCATTAAGGCCTGAATCAGTTAAATAAGTTTACTAAAAAAAATTACAAAAAATGAATGCAGTCCCCCTCTGAACAGTTGATGTTGAGATGTATCTGTTACTTGAACTCTGTGAAGCATTTATTTGGGCTGCAACTTCTGAGGCTGGTAACTTTTGTCAGGTTTTGGCCAGGACTGTTCGGGTTTTGTTGTCACTAGATGTCCCCATTGCACCTTTTTGTACCTTTTTGTTTTTTTCCTTGCTCTAATTTATTGTTTGCAACCTGTGTGGTCGTTCCTTGTTAGTATTTAAACCCTGTGTGTTCCTCAGTTCTTTGCTCAGTATTTGTATGTTGCACCCAGCCAGCCAGCCTTTGTTGTGAACATATATTTTCTATACTTGGATTTTTCCAGAGGTTCTCTGGTTTTAGTGCTTGTGTATTTTTGTAGTAGTCTTTTTTGTGGATTTGTTTTTCCCTGCTGTTTTTACACTTTGTGGAGTTTCTTTGTATTTTTGGAGATATCCATTTTGTGCCTCTTGGCTTTATTTTTGGACGTGGTGGATTTATACTTCTTGTGCCTGAAGATCTCTTGTCTTTTATTAACCACCATCTCTAGTAGTTTGGCTGACTCTGCTCATCTTCTGGGTTCTGCCGACTATTAGGGACTGTTTCTCTCACACGCCGGTCTGACAGAAACACTGAGCCATTAAAATGAACGCAGAGGCAGCCAGTACTCAGGACTTTTTCCCATGCTGTCCCACCACGAGGGACTGTCCAACGTCAACGAACTGCTTCTGGTTCAGCAGAGGCCTTACTGGCTGGACATTCTCAACTTCTGTCGGAGATGATGACTTCATAAAACAGATTTGTGATCAACTTTCCCCTGCAACCGCTTCTGCTCCAGTTCATCAAGATTCAAGTGCCGTGGCAGTTAACCCCTGGCTGAACTCGTGTCTGCCGCTCCCCAAACGGGTTCTCAGGTGATCCGAGTGTTTGTAAGGGGTTTTTCACCCCAATGTTCTCTCTCCTTCGAGCTGCAACCCGTCGTCGTTTCCCACCGACCGGGTCCAAGATAGCATATATCATCACCTCTGCTGTCAGAAAAAGCCCTAGCCTGGGCTACTGCTGTGTGGGATGCCCAAAAGTCCCTGCTGTGCCAGCTACTCTACCTTTGCTGAAGAATTCAAGCGAGTGTTTCAAAGATCCACCAGGGGTCCTGACTCAGCCAAACAGCTCCTGACTCTCAGCAGAAGGTCGGCGCAGCGTGACGGACTATGCCATCCAGTTCCGACGGTGGCAGCAGCGAGTGCTGGAACGACGAGACGCGCTCACAGTGTGTTTTTGAAGGGTCTTTCCACACCATCCAAGATGAACTGGCCACTCGGCGACGGGAACCACCGGACAACCTCGAGTCCCTGATCAAGTTGGCTTCCGCATAGACCAGCGTCTGAGAGAGAGAGAGCTCAACCGTAGATCTCTCACCCTAGCTCCTATCGGTCCCAGCTCCGAGTCTCCACCTTTATCCTCGCTGATCCACCGAAACCCATGCAGGTTGGACGCATCTCTCCCAGGCTGAGAGAGACCGGCGGATAAGGAGCGATGCTGTCGTACTATTGGGCGGAAACCGGCCATTTCCCTCCACGTGTCCCGGGCTCCAGGAAAAACGCCTCCGTCTCCGCGCAGGCCTGGGAGGACTGTAACGGGAAACATAACCTCCTCCATCCATCCAACTCCGCGCCTGCTTATTCCAGTTACCCTTTCTCTGGGACAACACGAGCTCCCCTTCAAGCTTGGTAGACTCTTGGAGCCGCAGGAACTTCATGGATGGTTTTGGGCGAAGGAGAATGGTCGTTCCTCTGAACCTCTTAGTGACCCCATAAGGGTTACTACGTTGGATGGAAGCCCTTGGGATCTGGACTTGTCACTCGTGTCACTACCCCTTGCGACTTTCAGTTTCCCAACACCAGGAAGTGATGAACTTTCATCTGACCTCGTGTTCCGAGTTTCCCTCTCGTCCTTGGATACCCCTGGCTTCACAGCCATAACCCTCACATCGACTGGTCTGTGGGCACTATCAAGCAGTGGGGTCCTACGTGCCAAGCCACTTGTTCTCCTAGTTCCCCGAGTTCCCCTCCGAGTCTCTAGATACCATCGACCTGTCCCGAGTTCCCGAGTGTTACCATGACCTCAAACCGGTATTTAGCAAACAGAGGGCCACCAAACTACCACCCCATAGACCTTACGATTGCCCCATCGACCTGTTTCCGGGCACCTGCCCCCCCGCAGGGTCGGATCTTTTCCCTCTATCTCTCCGAACGAGCTGCTATGGATACCTACATCAAGGACGCTCTGGCAGCAGGCCTCATGCGTCCATCCACCTCGCCGGCGGGAGCAGGGTTTTTCTTTGTGGCCAAAAAAGACGGTGGATTACGTCCTTGCATCAACTACCGGGGACTTGAATGCCATATAACCGTCCGTAACCGCTACCCGCTACCCCTTATGGCCACAGCCTTGAGCTGCTCCAGGAAGCAGTGGTCTTCACTAAGCTTGACCTACGAACGCATACCATCTTGTGCGGATCAAACCCGGTGACGAGTGGAAGACCGCTTCAACACGCCTACTGGTCACTACGAATACTTGGTGATGCCTTCGGCCTGACCAACGCCCCGGCTGTGTTCCAAGCGCTCATAAACGATGTGCTTAGGGATATGCTTAACATTTTCGTGTTTGTTTACATGGATGACATCCTCATCTTTTCGAGCTCCCTTCAAAACACACTAAGCATGTCAGACAAGTGCTCAAACGCCTCCTAGACAGCCATTTGTACGTTAAGCCGGAAAAGTGTGAATTCCATTCCTCTCGAGTACAATTCCTGGGATTTGTAGTGGAACCCGGTCGAGTCCAGATGGACCCAAGAAGGTAGGGGCGGTAGCGGATTGGCCCACCCCCAAGTCCGTTAAGGAAGTTCAGCGTTTCCTGGGCTTCACTAACTTTTACCGCAAGTTCATCAAGAACTTCAGCTCGGTAGCAGCCCCTCTCTCAGCTGTAACCAAGGGTGGAAAACACAGGTTTCGTGGGGAAGAGAAGCTGAGACGGCCTTCCAAGGACTCAAGCAGCGCATCCTCTCTGCTCCCATCCTGACACTACCGACGGCGGATGACCTTTTGTGGTGGAGGTAGACGCATCAGAGGTTGGTGTTGGAGCTGTCCTGTCTCAGAGGGGGAAGACAAGAGGCTTCATCCTTGCGCCTTCTTCTCTCATCCGGCTTACCCCGGCCGAGAGGAATTACGATGTGGGGGATGTGAACTCCTAGCGGTTAAGATGGCATTGAAGGAATGGAGACACTGGTCCGAGGGGCTTCTCAACCATTTCAAGTGCTTACGGACACAAATCTGGAGTATATCCAGCAGGCGAAGCGGTTGAACTCCAGACAAGCTCGATGGTCTCTTTTCTTCAGCCGATTCCAGTTTATCCTCACCTATAGACCCGGGTCGAAGAATCTCAAACGACGCCTTGTCACAGAGTCTACTCTCCTGCCATTCGAGAAGATACTGACATGACTGTTCTTCCTGACGCTAAGATCGTGGCTCCAATCTCGTGGCAAGTTGAGGATACTGTGAGACAAGCTCAAGCCATCGAACCGGGTCCTAAGGGAGGTCCTGCCAATCGGTTGTTTTTCCCAAGGCAGCAAGATCAAGTCCTTCTGTGGGGGACTCCTCTCTGCCTCACCTGTCACCCGGCGTAGGTCGCACCTTGGAGTTCATTCAGCGTAAGTTCTGGTGGCCCACCATAAGAGAAAGACGTTGCCACTTTCGTCAAGGCCTGTCCCGTGTGCTGCCAGGGCAAATCTTTCACACTCCGCCCTCAAGGACTCCTTCACCCTTTATCTATTCCACCGACCCTGGTCCCATATCTGTTGGACTTTATTACTGGCCTTCCTCCGTCATGGTAAACTACTATCCTAGTCATCATCGACAGGTTTTCTAAGGCGGCCAGGTTTGTTCCCTTGACCAAATTACCTTCTGCCAAGGAAACAGCTGAGTTGGTGATTAACCATGTGTTCCGAGTCTTTGCATTCCGCAAGATATGGTTTCCGACAGAGGTCCCCAGTTCGCCTCAAGGTTTTGGAAGGCCTTCTGCCAATCATAGGGGCCACGGCCAGTTTATCTTCAGGGTACCATCCGGAGTCCAACGGCCAAACCGAGAGGATGAATCAGGAGCTGGAAACCACCCTCAGATGTATGGTTTCCAACAACCCGTCCACATGGTCATCCTTCATTGTTTGGGCGAGTACGCGCAAAACACCTTGTGCTCTCCTCCACTGTATCCCACGCACGAGTGTCAGTTTGGCTATGCTCCTCTATTGTTCCCGGACCAGGAGGCAGAAGTCAGAGTGCCTTCAGCCTCGAGGTTCATCAGAGGCTGTCGGCTTACGTGGAAGAAGGCCCGTCTTTCTTGCGTTCCTCACAGACAGTCAGCTGACA
>NC_036842.1:70036345-70046649 GCF_002910315.2 Salvelinus sp. IW2-2015 | reverse complement strand
CCGTAACCGCTACCCGCTACCCCTTATGGGCCACAGCCTTTGAGCTGCTCCAGGAAGCAGTGGTCTTCACTAAGCTTGACCTACGGAACGCATACCATTCTTGCGGATCAAACCCGTGACGAGTGGAAGACCGCTTCAACACGCCTACTGGTCACTACAATACTTGGTGATGCCCTTCGGCCTGACCAACGCCCCGGCTGTGTTCCAAGCGCTCATAAACGATGTGCTTAGGGATATGCTTAACATTTTCGTGTTTGTTTACATGGATGACATCCTCATCTTTTCGAGCTCCCTTCAAAACACACTAAGCAGTCTAGACAAGTGCTCAAACGCCTCCTAGACAGCCATTTGTACGTTAAGCCGGAAAAGTGTGAATTCCATCTCCTCGAGTACAATTCCTGGATTTGTAGTGGAACACCGGTCGATCCAGATGACCCCAAGAAGAGGCTAGTGGGTAGCGTGCCCACCCCCAAGTCCGTTAAGGAAGTTCAGCGTTTCCTGGGCTTCACTAACTTTTACCGCAAGTCATCAAGAACTTCAGCTCGGTAGCAGCCCCTCCTCAGCTGTAACCAAGGGTGGAAACACAAGGTTTCTGTGGGGAAGAGAAGCTGAGACGCCTTCCAAGGACTCAAGCAGCGCATCCTCTCTGTCCCATCCTGACACTACCGACGCGGATGAACCTTTTGTGGTGGAGGTAGACGCATCAGAGGTTGGTGTTGGAGCTGTCCTGTCTCAGGGGGGAAGACAAAGAGCTTCATCCTTGCGCCTTCTTCTCTCACCGGCTTACCCCGGCCGAGAGGAATTACGATGTGGGGGATCGTGAACTCCTAGCGGTTAAGATGGCATTGAAGGAATGGAGACACTGGCTCGAGGGGGCTTCTCAACCATTTCAAGTGCTTACGGACCACAAAAATCTGGAGTATATCCAGCAGGCGAAGCGGTTGAACTCCAGACAAGCTCGATGGTCTCTTTTCTTCAGCCGATTCCAGTTTATCCTCACCTATAGACCCGGGTCGAAGAATCTCAAACCGGACGCCTTGTCACGAGGCTACTCTCCTGCCATTCGAGAAGATACTGACATGACTGTTCTTCCTGACGCTAAGATCGTGGCTCCAATCTCGTGGCAAGTTGAGGATACTGTGAGACAAGCTCAAACCATCGAACCGGGTCCTAAGGGAGTCCTGCCAATCTTGTTTGTTCCCAAGGCAGCAAGATCCCAAGTCCTTCTGTGGGGGCACTCCTCTCGCCTCACCTGTCACCCGCGGCGTAGTCGCACCTTGGAGTTCATTCAGCGTAAGTTCTGGTGGCCCACCATAAGAGAAGACGTTGCCACTTTCTCAAGGCCTGTCCCGTGTGCTGCCAGGGCAAATCTTCTCACCTCCGCCCTCAAGGACTCCTTCACCCTTTATCTATTCCCCACCGACCCTGGTCCCATATCTCGTTGGACTTTATTACTGGCCCTCTCGTCCCCATGGTAATACTACATCCTAGTCATCATCGACAGGTTTTCTAAGGCGGCCAGGTTTGTTCCCTTGACCAAATTACCTTCTGCCAAGGAAACAGCTGAGTTGGTGATTAACCATGTGTTCCGAGTCTTTGGCATCCGCAAGATATGGTTCCGACAGAGGTCCCCAGTCGCCTCAAGGTTTTGGAAGCCTTCTGCAACTCATAGGGGCCACGGCCAGTTTATCTTCAGGGTACCATCCGGAGTCCAACGGCCAAACCGAGAGGATGAATCAGGAGCTGGAAACCACCCTCAGATGTATGGTTTCCAACAAACCCGTCCACATGGTCATCCTTCATTGTTTGGGCCGAGTACGCGCAAAACACCTTGTGCTCCTCCTCCACTGGTATATCCCCGCACGAGTGTCAGTTTGGCTATGCTCCTCTATTGTTCCCGGACCAGGAGGCAGAATCAGAGTGCCTTCAGCCTCGAGGTTCATCAGACGCTGTCGGCTTACGTGGAAGAAGGCCCGTCTTAATCTCTGCGTTCCTCACAGCAGTACCAGCGACAACCAACAGACGTCACCGTCCCGGTCCTACCCTGTACCCCGGCCAGAGAGTAGGCTCTCAACAAAAACTTACCGTACGGGTGAGTCTCGTAAGTTGTCCCAGAAATTCATCGGTCCCTTTAAGATTGCCAGGAGAGTCAATCCCGTTACTTTCGCCTGCACTTACCCAGATCCCTTAAGATCAATCCAACATTTCACATTTCTTTATTAAAACCTGTTGTTTTTCTCCCCTTATCCCGCAGGCAGACCTCCGCCCCGTGTCATCGGAGGCCAGTCGGCTATTACCGTCCACCGGATACTGGATTCCCGCCGGGTGCAGCGGTCCTGGCAGTATCTGGTGACTGGGAAGGCTGGTAGGAACGTCAGGAGCCGTTCCTAGGAGGGATTCTGTCAGGTTTTGGCCAGGACTGTTCAGGTTTTGGTCACTAGATGTCCCCATTGCAACTTTTTTGTACCTTTTGTTTTTTCCTTGCTCTAATTATTGTTTGCACCTGTGTGTCCTCCTTGTTAGTATTTAAACCCTGTGTGTTCCTCAGTTCTTTGCTCAGTATTTGTATGTTAGCACCCAGCCCCAGCCTTTTTGTGAACATATATTTCTCTTATTGGATTTTCCAGAGGTTCTCTGGTTTAGTGCTTGTGTATTTTTGAGTAGTCTTTTGAGTTTGTTTTTCCCTGCTTTTTTACCACTTTGTGGAGTTTCTTTGTATTTTGGAGGATATCCATTTTGTGCCTCTTGGCTTTATTTTTTGGACGTGGTGGATTTATATTCTTTGCCTGAAGATCTTGTCCTTTTATTAAACCACCATCTCTAGTACTGCTGATCTGCCTCATCTCTGGGTTCTGCCGACTATTAGTGACTGTTTCTCTCACCGGGTCCTGACAAACTTTAATGAACTTATCTTCTGCAGTAGAGGTAACACTGGTCTTCCTTTCCTGTGGCGTCCTCATGAGAGCCAGTTTCATCATAGCACTTGATGGTTTTTTGACTGCACTGAAGAAACTTTCAAAGTTCTTGAAATTTTCAGGATTGACTGACCTTCATGTCTTAAAGTAATGATGGACTATCGTTTCTCTTTGCTTATTTGTATTTGTATTTTTTTTAACCTTTATTAACTAGGCAAGTCAGTTAAGAACAAATTCTTATTTACAATGACTGCAGCGCCACGCGGAGCCACTTATTTGAGCTGTTCTTCCATAATATGGACTTGGTCTTTTACCAAATAGGGCTATCTTCTGTATTCCACCTCTACTTTGTCACAACACAACTGATCGGCTCAAACGCATTAAGAAGGAAATAAATTACACAAATTAACTTTTAACAAGGCACACCTAATTGAAATGCATTCCAGGTGACTACCACATGAAGCTGGTTGAGAGAATGCCAAGAGTGTGCAAAGCTGTCATCAAGACAAATGGTGGCTACTTTGAAGAATCTCAAATCTCAAATATATTTTGATTTGTTTAAAAAAATTGCTTACCACATTATTCCATATGTGTTGTTTCATAGTTTTGATGTCTTCACTATTATTCTACAACAGTAAAAAAAAAAAAGTAAAAATAAAGAAAAACACTGGAATGAGTAGGTGTCCAAACTTTTGTCTGGTACTGTATATATTTTTAAATAATACAATCTTTGAGAACTAACAATCACCAAAAATAAATGCTTAACAGTCAGGGAGATTTGAAAATTCCCAAAACAATACACTTAGCAGTATAGATTTTGTTTTTATGTTTGAGTAATAGAACACAGTATTAGCCATGGCAAAATGACTCAGTGAAATGATGTTGGCACGAGCAGCACTGCAGATATTGAGATGACCACGATGCAATACTTTGCTTTCACACAGTCACACACAGTGTCTGCTCAGGATCATTTCACGCTCTTACAGCGTGGGAGCCTTGGGACCAAAACAGCAGAGAAGTTGATCCTCGTGCTTCAATGTTCTTAGTTTTTGCGTACAATGACCCACTATGCTGTTAACTTTCTGCAACTGTGTCATATCGCTGATTGTACCTTTAAAACTGCACAATTTTCTCTCAGCTGCATGGCAAATTGTATAGAATAAACAGGATATTTGCTTTAAATTGCAAAAAATTATCTCAGCTCAATGGAGAAATTTGTAGAATTGCATGAAATTGGTTTAAAAATACAAACATTTCTCTACAACGAGCCGACCGCGCCCCCTGGTGCGCCCCCTGGTACGCCCCCTGGTACGCTGCCTGCCGCGCCCCCTGCCACTCCCCCTGCCACACCCACCACCTAAGCTCCTTTTTGAACCAGAAAAACCCTGCACACACAGACTGCTGGTGACGTGAGTGAATTAGTCATCAGTCTGCAGCATTGATGGGATGTGAGGCTAAGTTCTCGTCTGTGAACTGAGCTGTGCAGCGTTTAGGGTGTTAAGCGTATGTGTGTGTGTGTGAGAGAGAGAGAGAGAGAGAGAGAGAGAGAGAGAGAGATGCAGCAGTTAGGATAAGTGTGGGTGACATCAGGCTCTGTTATCAAACAGAACAGTCTTAGAATGCTTGCAGCCAGCCAGGCATCAAATAAACACCCAGCAGCTACAACACATTGCAACACACCTCCTTGTTTCACTCACTGACAGTCTGCCTTTCTTCCCCGTTCACTCTCTCCTTAGTTTTTTCTTTCTCTGCCCTTATCTTGCTCTCTTTAGACATACCTTCTTCTCTTTTCTGTCTGTCTCTCTCTCTCACTCTCTATCTCATTCTCTCATGCTGGACTAAGCATACACCAGCTCTGTTGGCTGTTAGTTCTGGATAATCTCTATCAATTATCATTCTGTTTTAGTCCATTGCAGAGCACATGATTTCTGTTTGTTGTGGCAATGTTCATAATCCTACACTACCTAACTCAATGTCCTGGAGTATGTGCTTGTGTGTGTGTCTGTGCCCGACCTGTCCTGTTTTCTGTTCTCTCTCCTCCAGAGGTATGCTGGCCTCAAATCTGTGCCTGTGCTGTGTATGCCTACAGTATGCTGGTATGTGTGTGTGTGGTGGTGGGGGGGATGTTGGAAGACGCGGTAGTTAGTTAATCGGCCAGGGACAGGATTTCTCTTTAGCTTGGCACAGCCTGCCCACTGGGGCTGGATTGACTGAGACAGAGCCCCTGTCTGGTAGAGGCTCACAGGCTGACCACACCGCTCGTGCGCGCCAACGAGTGTCTGTGTTGCCAAGGGCTAAAGTAGAAATCAGTTCTATTTCTGACGCAGATCGCGCTGCAAGTCCTGCATCTCCCATCTCCTCATTGGTTATACCCATGTGGGTGACTGAAAGACGAACGAAGTCAGTGGCGGTAATGCACCTAATTTATGAAAGTTGCCAATCGCAATATAAAGTCAAGAGAAGAAAAAGCCTGGAAGGAAGAGAGATGACTAGAAACGATTCGGTTGAACGTTTTWTGTGTGGATTAATTGGCGGAGTAGAGAACCTTGTACATTTCAGGTAAAATAACAATGATAAACATCCATTGTGATGTGGATGAGAACCTGTGGCCAAATCCACAAGACAGGGTTGAGGGAAATATAGAAGTACAGTAATCAATCCTTTGTTTTGCTTTTTAGAGTAAGCCAGGTGAGGAACACTGCAGTTGACGTTTTACTGTAGTTTTTTTCTTTTTTTGTAGCTAATTATTTTTGCTTTGATTCAAAGAAACCTATGTTGTGATTTTATTGTATTTCATCAATACATTTCAGATTTTGTTCAATGATTCCACTGTGTCTGTAGTATTCTCTCTACTAGTCCTTTTACAGTGACGTATTTACGTGTAGTAGCACAATGAAACATGTGTCACATATTTTGTACTACAATATTTAATGATTGTATGAACAACTACACAGTGAAACTATCGGTATCTTGTGTGTGGGCGATTTAAATGAATGTTCCTATGGTATTTCATGATAAATGAGTTATTTGAACCAATGATTCTGCAAGTGCAAGGTTTCTTTAAAGATATGAATGCACAATGCAATGTTTTGAACATTGGACAGCCTGTGTTACAAGTGATGACCGTTTTGAGTTTTGTGTCTGGAGTTTTGAAAAATGACCACAAGGTTCTGAAATTAGTGCCAAAGTGATTATAAAAAACTGTATGAGTGAGATATCTCACATGTGGGGATTCGCTAGGATCACCTACTCTCGAAAGAACCTATCAAAAGTGTCTGACGGAAGCAGATGGGTAGAGTGGTGAATGAGGTCAACCCTCACCTTCCTTAAAAGGAGCCACTCTCCCACCCTCTGGTTATTCTCAAGGATGCTATTTTTCTTTGCACTCTTGCGAGCAGGTAAATTCTGTGCGATATCAAACATAATATCAGAGAACCGCGGTTATACAAGTAACCTTAAGTTACACTACTGTTCAAAAGTTTGGGGTCACTTAGAAATGTCCTTGTTTTTGAAAGAAAAGCAAATTTTTTGACCATTAAAATAACATCAAATCTATCAGAAATACAGTGTAGACATTGTTAATGTTGTAAATGACTATTGTAGCTGGAAACAGGTGATTTTTTTWATGGAATATCTACATAGGCGTACAGAGGCCCATTATCAGCAACCATCACTCCTGTGTTCCAATGGCACGTTGTGTTTGCTAATCCAAGTTTATAATTTTAAAAGGCTAATTGATCATTAGAAAACCCGTTTGCAATTATGTTAGCATAGGTGAAAACTATTGTTCTGATTAAAGAAGCAATAAAACTGGCCTTCTTTAGACTAGTTGAGTATCAGCATTTGTGGGTTCGATTACAGGCTCAAAATGGCCAGAAACAAAGGCCTTTCTTCTGAAACTCGTCAGTCTATTCTTGTTCTGAGAAATGAAGGCTATTCAATGTGAAAAATTGTCAAGAAACTGAAGATCTCGTACAACGCTGTGTACTACTCACAGAACAGCGCAAACTGGCTCTAACCAGAATAGAAAGAGGAGAGGGAGGCCACGGTGCACAACTGAGCAAGAGGACAAGTACATTAGAGTGTTAGAGTGTCTAGATTGAGAAACAGATGCCTCACAAGTCCTCAACTGGCAGCTTCATTAAATAGTACCCGCAAAACACCAGTCTCAACATCAACAGTGAAGAGGCGACTCCGGGATGCTGGCCTTCTAGAAAAAGCCATATCTCAGACTGGCCAATAAAAATAAAATATTAAGATAGGCAAAAGAACACAGACACTGGACAGAGGAAGATCGGTAAAAAGTCTTATGGACAGACAAATCTAAGCTCGAGGTGTTTGGATCAGAAAGAAGAACATTCGTGAGATGCAGAAAAAATGAAAAGATGCTGGAGGAGTGCTTGACGCCATCTGTCAAGCATGGTGGAGGCAATGTGATGGTCTGGGTGTGCTTTGGTGATGGTAAAGTGGGAGATTTGTACAGGGTAAAAGGGATCTTGAAGAAGGAAGGCTATCACTCCATTTTGCAACGCCATGCCATAATTGGAGCCAATTTCCTCCTACAACAGAACAATGACCCAAAGCACAGCTCCAAACTATGCAAGAACTATTTAGGGAAGAAGCAGTCAGCTTGTATTCTGTCTATAATGGAGTGGCCAGCACAGATTTTTTTATTTAAATTTACTGTATGGTACGTAAGAAGTGCCCATCAAGCCAATACAACTTGTGGGAGGTGCTTCAGGAAGTATTGGGTGAAATCTCTTAAGATTACCTCAACAAATTGACAACTAGAATGCCAAAGGTCTGCAAGGCTATAATTACAAATAGCGGATTCTTTTCCGAAAGCAAAGTTTGAAGGACACAATTATTATTTAAATAAAAAAATCATTATTTATAACCTTGTCAATGTCTTGACTATATTTTCTATTCATTTTGCAACTCATTTCATGTATGTTTTCATGGGAAACAATGTAATTTCTACGTGACCCCAAACTTTTGAACGGTAGTGTATCTTTCAATTATTCATTTCGTGTCTCACATGTGGGGATATGGCCAACTCCCGTATCGCAAAGACATGTTCTCCGAAGCCAGGGTAGTTCCAACATCAGCAACCCTCAGAGTACTCACCAAGAAGGTGCAGAAACAACCCATCGGCAAAACAACTCATTACAAAGTGAGGGGAAGCCCAATATATCGCACACACAGTCTCAGATTAATGAGATATGTCCGAAAAACAAGAGGTAAACTCCTCTGTAGGAGAGAGCCCTTCCAGGACCCTCCGAAGGCTATCACCCTTCCCATTATAAATCAATATAATATCCAGCAGGGTATTGTTGAAGAGAGAAGGGCACACACTCTTCCAAGGGTGGTAGCCCACTGAGCGAAGAGCATAACACCTTTGCCTGAGCTCTCCTACAATCCAAGAAGATTCGCARTGCGCATACTGGACAACGACGGGGAAAGGCGACAGGCAAAAAGCCATAGGCTCCAAAGTGTGACAATGGGAAAAGTTGTCCCCGGTCAAAGATGGGGTTAGATACATTAACCTGAAAAACCTCTGGGCAGATTCAGGGCGCAAACATTGGCTAGTAGAGTACAGTCCACACATACTGTAAGCTTAGGGACGCAATTCATCCCAAAGGTGTTTGATGGGTTTGAAGTCAGGGCTCTGTGCAGACCAGTCAAGTTCTTCCACACCGATCTCGACAAACCATTTCTACATGGACCTCGCTTTGTGCACAGGGGCATTCTCATGCTGAAACAGGAAAGGGCCTTCCCCAAACTTTAGCCACAAAGTTGGATGCAAAGAATCGTGTAGAATATCAGTGTATGCTGTAGTGTTAAGCTTTCTCAAATCAAATCAAATTTTATTWGTCACATACACATGGTTAGCAGATGTTAATGCGAGTGTAGCGAAATGCTTGTGCTTCTAATTCCGACAATGCAGTAATAACCAACAAGTAATCTAACCTAACAATTCCACAACTACTACCTTATACACACTAGTGTAAAGGGATAAAGAATATGTACATAAAGATATATGAATGAGTGATGGTACAGAACGGCATAGGCAAGATGCAGTAGATGGTATAGAGTACAGTATATAGATATGAGATGAGTAATGTAGGGTATATAAACATAAAGTGGCATAGTTTAAAGTGGCTAGTGATGATACATGTATTACATAAAGATGGCAAGATGCAGTAGATGATATAGAGTACAGTATATACATATGAGATGAGTAATGTAGGGTATGTAAACATTATATTAAGTGGCATTGTTTAAAGTGGCTAGTGATACATTTTTACATACATTTCTATCAATTCCCATTATTAAAGTGGCTGGAGTTGAGTCAGTATGTTGGCAGCGGCCACTAAATGTTAGTGGTGGCTGTTTAACCAGGGAAAGCCCATTGAGACAAGAGTCTCATTTACAAGGGTGCCCTGGGAACAATAAATCAACATGATAAGTCAATACAACGCTATCAATTTACAATGAATTACACATTACAATAAATACAGTTCAAAAGAGACAGATAAATTTACCCATCAATCAAAACAAGTGCAGTTTCTCCTTCACCACATTCCACAACAATATCCCAAACTGACCCTTTGAGACCAGAGAGTCAAGCTTTAAAGTGGCCTCCAGGTCATTCCATGCGCAAAGGGGCACATACCTAAAAGCAATCTTTCTGGACACTATGGAGACCCATGGAACCTCTAGAACCAGCCAGTCTTGAGAGCGAGTCTGATGGTGGCTGGATTTCCAATTAAGAAGTGAGGTGAGGTAGTATGGGAGTTTTTGGAGAACTGCTTTATAAACAAATAGCAGCCCTTCTGGTAGTCAAAGACTCCCAGCCAACAGAACTATATAAAAAGGCAATGATTTTCTCCAGTGATAAAATGCAGGGTTGAGTGAATCTAAAGGTTTTAAACAGAGGCTGCTAATTGCATGTAGATTATTTCACCATAGTAAAGTACTGGGAGAAGTGATGCTTGAACAATCTTTTTCCTGTTTTCAAACTTAAGAAAGGATTTATTTCTATCAGGGGTTGGAACCAAAAATATTTTCCAATCGTTTCGTTCTGAACAGAATCATTATTATTTTGTTCCGTTCCAGAAAAGTAAAGTTCTGAACTAGCTCTAACCCAAAGAAAGTACTGGTTTAATCGTTCCTTTCTCTTCCTTCTTAAACCTCTGAAATATCTTTAAAAAAAATTTAGTTCAACATTTAATTATTTCACCAATAGTGCGATGGAGCCGCTTGTTGTGGAGCGGGAAAGCTGACTTTGAATCTTTTGAAAAACAGTTGTTAAGAGGCAAATAGTATTGTTGGCGTAACAGGCATGTTTAATCATAATGAAAGACAACACACACACTAGCTGCTGCC
>NC_036842.1:70031063-70035263 GCF_002910315.2 Salvelinus sp. IW2-2015 | reverse complement strand
CAAGCATTGCGCTGTTTATGACTTCAAGTCTATCAACTCCCGAGATTAGGCTGGCAATAGTATAGTGCCTATAAGAACATCCAATAGTCAAAGGTATATGAAATACAAATGGTATAGAGAGAAATAGTCCTATAATTCCTATAATAACTACAACCTAAAACTTCTTACCTGGGAATATTGAAGACTCATGTTAAAAGGAACCACCAGCTTTCATATGTTCTCATGTTCTGAGCAAGGAACTTAAACTTTAGCTTTTTTACATGGCAAATATTGCACTTTTACTTTCTTCTCCAACACTTTGTTTTTGGATTATTTAAACCAAATTGAACATGTTTCATTATTTATTTGAGACTAAATAGATTTTATTGATGTATTATATTAAGTTAAAATAAAAGTGTTCATTCAGTATTGCTGTAATTGTCATTATTACAAATATATATATAAAAATCGTCCGATTAATTGGTATCGGCTTTTTTTGGTCCTCCAATAATCGGTATCGGTGTTGAAAAATCATAACCTGTCGACCTCTACTACAGAGGGTAGTGCGTACGGCCCAGTACGTCACTGGGGCCAAGCTTCTTGCCATCCAGGACCTCTATACCAGGTGGTGTCAGATGAAGGCCCTAAAAATTGTCAAAGACTCCAGCCACCCTAGTCATAGACTGTTCTCTCTGCTACCGCACGGCAAGTGGTACCGGAGCGCCAAGTCTAGGTCCAAGAGGCTTTTAAACAGCTTCTACCCCCAAGCCTTGAGACTCCTGAACATCTAATCAAATGGCCACCCAGACTATTTGCATTGCCTCCCTCTTCTATGCTGCTGCTACTCTATGTTATTATCTATGCATAGTCACTTCAATAACTCTACCTACATGTACATATTATCTCAATTACCTCGACTAACCGGTGCCCTCACACATTGACTCTGTACCGGTACCCCCTGTATATCGCCTCGCTATTGTTATTTTACTGTTGCTCTTTAATTATTTGTTACTTTTATTTTTACATTTTTTAGGGGTATTTTTCTTAAAACTTCATTGCTGGTTAAGGGCTTGTAAGTAAGCATTTCACTGTAAGGTCTACACCTGTTGTATTCGGTGCATGTGACAAATAACATTTGATTTGATTTGATTTAGTGAATGTTTCTACCGAGGACAGACACTTTTTACGTGCTACGCACTTCATCATTCGACGGTCCTGTTTTGTGAGTTTGTGTGGCCTACCCCTTCGTGGCTGAGCCGTTGCTGTTCCACTTTACAATAACAGCACTTACAGTTGACCGGGGCAGCTCTAGCAGCGCAGAAATTTGACGAACTGACTTGTTGGAAAGGTGGAAAGCTCTTCTACACCCAATGTTTGTCTATGGAGATTGCATGGCTATGTGCTCGATTTCACACACCTGTCAGCAATGGGTGTGGCTGAAATAGCCGAATCCACTAATTTGAAGGGGTGTCCACATACTTTTGTATATATCGTGCATTTAGCCAATACCTTTTGAATTGAATAACGTTGCTTGTGAACTTTAGAGCTGTAATGATTTGACACTTTGGCAAGTACAAACGCATACTAGCAGAAGTCTACACGTTCTGGGTGATGCGACACAATGGTATTATTTCATTATGGCATCTCACACTACAAGAGCGTTGCAGAATTTGTGCTGATAAAATCAAACATGTTTGAAGACATCGGGATGTGTAGGATGGCTAAAAGACGGAATCGGTAGTGCTCAGATTATGCCTCTGACACGTTAACATTTAACGCGCGCCCTGTGAAATATTTTATCCGATCTCAAAAACCTTTCTGGGACAGCTAAATCGGGGCCAAAATCGTGTAGTGTACACCCGGCTTCAGAGACGACAAAACAATTATGGATAAACTATATCACTGTCGGGCCTTGGCAGGCCGAGAAAGCGGCTAAAGGACCTTAACAACGATGAACCTTCTCTGTCCCAAAACTCCAGCAAGGAGCATAGGACCCTGGAAAACAGTGTTGAAATTAACTATCTGTTTAGTCACATCACCTCCAAGAAAAAGGGAAAATGTATGGAGTAAAAAGTACATTATTTTCTTTAGGAATGTAGTGAAGTAAAAGTAAAAGTAGTTAAAATATAAATAGTAAAGTAAAGTACAGATACTTAAGTAGTACTATAAAGTATTTTAGTTAGTAGACACACACTCAGTGCTAGGCAAAATAAATATGAGAGCTAAGCTAGTAACAGCCAGATGGTGGTTAGCTAGCTGGCGTTAGCCGTGAGGACTAGTAGCGTGTCTTAAGCACAGTACAGGCTGGTACTCGGTAAGACCGCAGGACTCGTTTGAGAGCTGCCTGAGCATGCTTGTTTCCCATGGAGTAAAGGGCCCCATAATAAATCGGGGGGAAAAGCATTTCTTATGCGTGCTTTTTTATAATTTTTTTTAACCTTTATTTAACCAGGGAAAGCCCATTGAGACAAGAGTCTCATTTACAAGGGTGCCCTGGGAACAATAAATCAACATGATAAGTCAATACAACGCTATCAATTTACAATGAATTACACATTACAATAAATACAGTTCAAAAGAGACAGATAAATTTACCCATCAATCAAAACAAGTGCAGTTTCTCCTTCACCACATTCCACAACAATATCCCAAACTGACCCTTTGAGACCAGAGAGTCAAGCTTTAAAGTGGCCTCCAGGTCATTCCATGCGCAAAGGGGCACATACCTAAAAGCAATCTTTCTGGACACTATGGAGACCCATGGAACCTCTAGAACCAGCCAGTCTTGAGAGCGAGTCTGATGGTGGCTGGATTTCCAATTAAGAAGTGAGGTGAGGTAGTATGGGAGTTTTTGGAGAACTGCTTTATAAACAAATAGCAGCCCTTCTGGTAGTCAAAGACTCCCAGCCAACAGAACTATATAAAAAGGCAATGATTTTCTCCAGTGATAAAATGCAGGGTTGAGTGAATCTAAAGGTTTTAAACAGAGGCTGCTAATTGCATGTAGATTATTTCACCATAGTAAAGTACTGGGAGAAGTGATGCTTGAACAATCTTTTTCCTGTTTTCAAACTTAAGAAAGGATTTATTTCTATCAGGGGTTGGAACCAAAAATATTTTCCAATCGTTTCGTTCTGAACAGAATCATTATTATTTTGTTCCGTTCCAGAAAAGTAAAGTTCTGAACTAGCTCTAACCCAAAGAAAGTACTGGTTTAATCGTTCCTTTCTCTTCCTTCTTAAACCTCTGAAATATCTTTAAAAAAAATTTAGTTCAACATTTAATTATTTCACCAATSAGTGCGGATGGAGCCGCTTGTTGTGGAGCGGGAAAGCGATTGAATCTTTTGAAAAAGTTGTTAAGAGCAAATAGTATTTTGCCGTAACAGCATGGTTTAATCATAATGAAAGACAAACACACACACTGTGCTGCCAGTCACAAGGTAAGGCACGAGATGCAACTAAAAATGTTGAGGGTGAGGAAAGAACGAGAGAGGATTGATTGAGGAACCTTGCTTTGAAACGCTAGGCATCTTGTTATGAGATACATTATATGAATTATGCCCACAGAATAATACCTACGGAGGAGCGGCTTCTATGGAGGAAATTTGACAGTATTTGAATTTCCGAGTTGGTTTAACATTAGACCCACGCAAACGTAGCTAGCTAAAAAGCTTGTGTGTGCAGAGTAGCACTAGAATTAAAAACACGMCTTACCTTCATGTAGTTAATAAATCTAATGCGAAACGTGATAACTATTGTATAGATCACTTTCGTTTTCAGTTCGGGTTCTGTTCCTCAAATAATTTAGTTATTTCCGGATTTTGGTTCTGTTCCCTGAACCGGTTCTAACCCTTGATTTCTATAAAGGAAACTGATCCTAATTATCAGCTTCTTTGTTAGTTTTGCAATGTGTGTTTTAAAACACAGCTTATCATCAATACAAATACCTAAATACTTATAATGAGGGACTTGCTCAATTTGGGCAAATTGAGTTTACATACACTTAGGTTGGAGTTATTAAAACTAGTTTTTCAACCACTCCACAAATTTCTTGTTAACAAACTATAGTTTTGGCAAGTCGGTTAGGACATCTACTTTGTGCATGACACAAGTAATTTTTCCAACAATTGTTTACAGACAGATCATTTCACTTATAATTCACTGTATCACAATTCCAGTAGGTCAGAAGTTTACATACACTAAGTTGACTGTGCCTTTA
>NC_036842.1:69978278-70031038 GCF_002910315.2 Salvelinus sp. IW2-2015 | reverse complement strand
AGTCCTTTTAAACAGCTGGAAAATTCAGAAAATTATATCATGCTTAAAGCTTCTGATAGGGCCTAATTGACATCATTTGAGTCCAATGGAGGTTACCTGTGATTATTTTCAAGCCTCACCTTTAAAACTCATGTGCCCGCTTATGCTGTACATCGATTTGGGAAAATCTGCAAAAGAATCAGCCAAATAACAATTGTAGACTTCCGCAGTCTGTTGCATCCTTGTGGAACGCAAATTTCCAAACGCGGCTAAGTTGTACAAATATACACGCAAAGTATAAACACGATGGACACCACACTCCTACATGATCAGACTGCTGTAAACCGCAAAACGGAGACGCCTCTGTTCCTAGAGATGAACGTACATGTTGGTGCACAGAAAGTGCAAATCAAACCCAGAACCAACAAAGCAAAGAATCTTGTGAAGATGCTGGAGAAACAGGTACAAAAAGTATCTATATCTACAGTAAAACGAGTCCTATATCGACATAACATGCTGAAAGGGCACTCAGCAAGGAGAGAAGCCACTGCTGCAAAAACTGCCATAAAAAAAGCCAATACTTTGAAATACTGTCAACGAGATAATGGGGACAAAGATTGTACTTTTGGAGAAATGTACTCAGGTCTGAGGAAACAAAAATAGAACTGTTTGGCATAATGACCATCGGTTTATGTTTGGAGGAAAAGGGGGAAGCTTGCAAGCCGAAGAACACCATCCCAACCGTAAAGCACGGGGTCTTTGCTGCAGAGGACTGGTGCACTTGAACAAAATAGATTGCATCATGCAGGGTAGAGTGAAAATTATGTGGATATATTGAAGCAACATCTCAAGACATCAGTCAGAAGTTAAAGCCTTGGTCGCAAATGGGTCTTCCAAATGGACAATGACCCCAAGCATACTTCCAAAGTTGTGCAAAATAAGGCTTAAGGTCAACACAAGTCAAGATATTGGATGGCCATCACAAACCCTGACCTCAATAGAAAATGGTGGGCAGAACTGAAAAAGTGTGTACGAGCAAGCGCCTGACTCTGATTACACAGCTCTGTCAGGAGGTATGGCAAAATTCACCCAATTTATTGTGGAAGCTTGTGGAAGGCTAACCGAAACCGTTATGATACGTTCCAAGATTAGTAACAATTTAAAGCAATGCTACCAAATACTAATTGAGTGTATGTAAACTTCTGACCCACTGGGAATGTGATTAAAGAAAAAAAGCTGAAATAAATCATTCTCTCCACTATATATTCTGACATTTCACATTCTTAAAATAAGAGTGATGATCCTAACTGACCTAAGACAGGGAATTTTACTAGCTAATTAAATGTCAGTAATGTGTGAAAAACTGAGTTGAAATGTATTTGGCTAAGGTGTATGTAAACTTCCGGACTTCAAACTGTAATTCGTCGGTAGTAGGCTGCTCAATACGAATGTACTTCTTGTTAATATTTATGCTCCTAATTGAGGATAATGGTGATTTTTTTTCAAATCGTTTTTCGCTCCACTCCCCGATATGTTCTCCCCATATGTTGATCTTAGTGGGTGACTTAACGTTGGTTAGACCCACATTGGATCGATCCTCCACTAAACCTACTACCTTGTCAACCGCAGCACTAGATGTCTGAAGCCTTTATGTCTTGAATCTCGAGTTTCAGACCCTTGGAGAGATGTTTAATCCACTGAAAAGCATACTCTTTTTTGGTTATCGGTTCACCACAACATTTACAAGGCATAGACTACTTACAGCTTGTAGATGACAGGCCATCTCGCATTCCATCATACGGTTAATGTTCATATAATCCAATTGTTGTATCTGACCACGCTCCGTGACTTATATGGAATGGTCTTTCAAACTGGTTACAACCTGCGACCGCCAATTGTTTGTGTCAAATTGACTTTTTCACAGTACAAATAGAACCCTAAACCTTTTCTGCATCTACTACACTGGGAAAACTTTGAAACGCTGATATCAGAGGTGAAATTATTTCCTACACCGCACAGTGAGAACACACTGGAAAAATGCATCATCTATGTTAATCTATGTTAACACGCTCGTATTGCCCAATTAGATGAACATTTTTATGCCGTTTCATCATCTCCAGATACTTATTAAGAGCGTTTAACTTTGACAAGACAGATTTTTACCAATTTTTTACAAACCAGCGTACAGCGTGAACGCGTGGTGAAGTCTAGAGCACTACTTACAAACAAGGAGATAAAGCCAGTAAATTACTAGCTCACAAGTATATGTCAACATCTATCATCATCACACCAATTCCTTAGAAATTCGTAAATTTACATCGTCTGAAATATCATTAGACCCTAGCGGATCAATGATGAGTTCCCAAAAAACTTTACCAGTCTTTATATACTTCTGAAAGTAAAGAGGATATATTGGAATTGGATGATTTCTTCACTCACTTGCTGGCATTCTGTCAGCTGGGATTTGGTTAAAAAAATAGAGCAGACCGAACACTGTTGTGAAGAATTTCTCTAATGCTGTCAAATCCCTTCAATCCTGGGGAGAAGCTCAGGGGCCTGATGGCCCTGTTTTATAAAAATTTATTCCATCAAATACCCCCTATATGTTCGCATAAAGATATTTGATAGAGTAAGTTGAGAAAGTACATATAAAGCCGATTAGTAAACGAAAATAGGAAAAACAAATCTATCCACACAAGATTCTCACTACAGGCAATACAACACAATAGTGTCAAGAAATGTATCATTGTCTTACTTTAAAAAAAAAAAAAAAAAAAAACAAAAAAAAAATAAGAATAGAAAGAAAAAAAAAAAAAAAAAAAAAAAAAAATAAAAAAAAAAAAAAAAAAAAAAAAAAAAAAAAAAAAAAAAAAAAAGACCCTCTTGACTGTGTATCCATACCGTCCCAATTAGCCTGCTAAATGGCAATGCTACCAAATACTAATTGAGTGTATGTAAACTTCTGACCCACTGGGAATGTGATTAAAGAAATAAAAGCTGAAATAAATCATTCTCTCCACTATTATTCTGACATTTCACATTCTTAAAATAAAGTGATGATCCTAACTGACCTAAGACAGGGAATTTTTACTAGGATTAAATGTCAGTAATTGTGAAAAACTGAGTTGAAATGTATTTGGCTAAGGTGTATGTAAACTTCCGACTTCAACTGTAATTGTCAGTGGTAGGCTGCTCAATACGAATGTACTTCTTGTTAATATTTATGCTCCTAATTGGGATAATGGTGATTTTTTTCAAATCGTTTTTCGCTCCACTCCCCGATATGTTCTCCCATATGTTGATCTTAGGTGGTGACTTTAACTGTTGGTTAGACCCACATTTGGATCGATCCTCCACTAAACCTACTACCTTGTCAACCGCAGCTAGAGTTGTCTGAACCTTTATGTCTGAATTCGCAGTTTCAGACCCTTGGAGAATGTTTAATCCATCTGGAAAAGCATACTCTTTTTTGTTATCGGTTCACCACACTTTACAAGGCATAGACTACTTACTTGTAGATGACAGCCATCTCCATTCCATATCTTAATGTTCATATAATCCAATTGTTGTATCTGACCACGCTCCTGTTACTATGGAAGTGGTCTTTCAAACTGTTGACAACCTGCGACCGCCAATTTTGTTTTGGGTCAAATTGACTTTTTCACAAGTACAAATAGAACCCTAAACCTTTCTGCATCTACTCACTGGGAAACTTTGAAAGCTGATATCAGAGGTGAAATTATTTCCTACACCGCACATGAGAACACACTGAAAATGCATCTATCTATGTTATCTATGTTAACACGCTGTATTGCCCAATTAGATGACATTTATGCCGTTTCATCATCTCCAGATACTTATTAAGAGCGTTTAACTTTGCAAGCAGTATTTGACAATTTTTTTACAGACCAGGTCACTGAACGGCTGGTGAAGTCTAGGAGCACTTACTACAAACAAGGAGATAAAGCCAGTAAATTACTAGCTCACAAGTTATGTCAACTATCATCATCACACCAGATTCCTTAAATTCGTACATCGTCTGAAATATCATTAGACCCTAGGCGGATCAATGATGAGTTCAAAAAACTTTACCAGTCTTTATATACTTCTGAAAGTAAAGAGGATATATTGGAATTGGATGATTTCTTCCACTCACTTGCTGTGCATTCTGTCAGCTGGGATTTGGTTAAAAAAATAGAGCAGCCGATCACTGTTGAAGAATTCTCTAATGCTGTCAAATCCCTTCAATCCGGGAGAAGCTCAGGGCCTGATGGCCCTGTTTTATAAAAAGTTTATTTCCAAAATACCCCCTATTCTAATTGAAATGTACAATGAAGCATTAGTAAATGGTGCTCTCCCACAGATTCTCACTCAGGCAATCATTTGTCTTACTTAAAAAAAAAAAKAAAGACCCTCTTGACTGTGTATCATACCGTCCAATTAGCCTGCTAAATGTCGACTATACATTTCTAGCCAAACTTCTGGCAACGAATCTGMAAACAGTCCTACCATCAATTATCTCTCCGGATCAAATAGGATTGATTAAAAATAGACACTCATTTTTCAATCTTCTATGATTATTTAATATTATATATAATCCATCTGCCTCTGAAGCCATTATATCCCTGGATGCGGAGAAAGCGTTTGACCGGGTGGAATGGAAATTACCTTTATTACACTCTAAATAAATTTGGCTTTGGCTCCAAATTCATTACTTGGATAAGACTTCTGTACTCATCCCCTCAAGCTTCTGTCAGGACTAATAACACTATCAGATTGCTTCTCTTTGCAACGATCGACACGCCAGGGTTGCCCTTTAAGTCCCTTACTGTTTGCCCTCGCCATAGAACCCGCATAGCACTTCGTTCCAATCCCCCATCAAAGGTATAGTCAGGTACGGACACGAACACAAACTGTCTTTATACGCAGATTATTTATTATTATACACATCTAACCTTTTTGTTTCTGTTCCTGCTGCCCTTGCCACTTTCACATCATTCGGTCACTAATCAGGGTATGAACTGAATCTCAGTAAAAGCAAATTGATGCCACAACAAAATTCCCTTTGCATAACTTTTTTTCCATTTAAACAGGCAAGTCAGTTAAGAACAAATTCTTATTTACAATGACGGCCTAGGAACAGTGGGTTAACTGCCTTGTTCAGAGGCAGAGCGACTCTGGATTTGATCTAGCAACCTTTCGGTTACTGGCCCAATGCTCTGACCACTAGGCTACATGCCACCCCATTTAAAATTGCTCACAGTAGTTTTATTTATCTCGGGGTGCACGTCACAATCAGATTTGAAAACCTTTTTCAGGCAAACTTTGKTCCTCTTTTAACCCGTACTAAGGACGATTTGAAATGCTGGTCTTTGCTACACATCTCCTTAGTTGCAATAATTCATCACATTAAAATGAATACTCRCCCTAAATTCTTATATCTCTGTCAGTGACTACCGATTTTTCTTCCCAATAGGTTTTTCAAAAATATCAACGGCCTAATTCTACCTTTTATATGGGACAAAAAGCCCCCTAGGATATGAAAACAGCTTTTGCAGAGGCCCAAACCAAACGGCGGTCTAGCGCTACCGGATTTCAGATTCTATTATTGGGCCACTAACCTTAGGATCATTCAGTACTGGTTGCAGACCAGAGAGATGGGGTGGGAACCCCAATTTGGCTACAGATGGAGGCCGCCTCATCTATACCGTTATCATTGTCTTTCCTCGCTCACTCCTCTGTTACAAGCCCTTACTCCTCCTTCACAAAAAATATATGTGTCAAAACAACATTGAAGATCTGGAATCAATTTAGACGCCACTTTGGGTTTCAGACAATCTCTTCTTTCGCTCCGGTAGCCTCAAACCCAGCTTTTCCCCCATCCTATGGTTGATGGCCCTTTCTCAACATGGTCTAGTCTCGGTATTAAAAGATTTAGAGATCTCTATATTAACAATACATTTTGTACGTTTGAACAATTATCAGCTAAATTTGGTGTCCCCAGACATCATTTCTTTAGGTTCTTACAAATCCGGAGTTACATCCACAGCATAGATCCCCGATTCCCCCCCCCTTCCTGGTGAAACCCAGTTTGACACATTTCTTATCCCACTTCCTACTCTGAAAGGCACCTTGCCAATAATCTATAGTCAAATTTGCTCACTACAAACCACCTTATTAAACAATATTAAATCCTCATGGGAGGAAGAACTGGGTGAGGAAATATCTGATGAAATATCGGAAGGGGCACTCAAAGGGTACATACCTCTTCTATTTGCGCTCGGCACGGTCTCATTCAATGCAAACTCATTCAAAGGGCTCACTGGACCAACGCAAGATTATCCAAAATTTACAAGAATGTAAACCCTAAATGTGTACGATGTAACCAGTCTCCTGCTAATCATGTACACATGTTTTGGTGTTGCCGATCTCTTGTTGGTTTCTGGAAAGACATCTTTAACACACTCTCAGAAATAAGCGGCACACAGATCGAACCAGACCCCTTTATTGCATTATTTGGGGTTTCCTTACCCACATTACAACTGCACAAAATGAATAACGATGTAATTTCCTTTGTCATTTTGTTAGCGAAACGATACATTTTACTTAGATGGAAATCCTCTGCACCCCCTTCTCATGCTCTTTGGATTAAATCCATTTTGAATTGCATAAAGTTGGAAAAAATGTAACACACTCAATAGGTCTATAGACACATTCTATGCAATGTGGGCTCCCTTCTTTTCTTATGTTAAATGACTACATTTCCCTGCAGTTCCAGAGTGATGTATATTTATATTTATATATTGGTGATGTAAGAGGCCTGGTATGTGTATACACGGCATCTCTGAAGGAGGACTGTATTATCTGTGCTAGCTGACCTGTAACAGCTGTTTCACCTGTCTTTGTTTTAGTTGTTGTTCTATTTCTGTCTCACTCTTTTTTTTGCTGTATTGTTGTCTTTGATGTGTTGTTTTATATTACTACCAAATAACTTACAAGTGCAATTATTTTGTAAATGCTGGTGTTGAAAATCCAATAAACAAAGTAAAACATATAAATAAATAAGATTTTATAAGCGAAACAAAGAAGGAATTCTGTGAGGAGCTGTTGGGCTTAACAAATCTAGAAGCACACACACAGGGAGAGGATATCCATGAGGCCATCAAAGGGATGCTGACAAAAACGGGGATAGATCTGAAGTCAGTGGTCTCTATCACCACAGAAGGAGCTCCAGCCATAATAGGAAGAGGTTGCACATTTGAAAGAGGACCACCCTAAACTGACATCATATCACTGCATCATCCACCAATCTGTTCTGTGTGCCAGTCTGGGAAAAGAGAATTCTGAGTTCATGACAACGATGATGAAACTGATAAACATTCTGACAGAGGCCAATGCCAGTTTTGATGACTTACTACTGCGCAACAATGTCAGATGGCTTAGCAAAGGCAGGGTTTTGGAACGCTTTTGGGCCATTTGGGAGGAAATCAAAGCTGTCTTCAACAAGAAGGTCTGATTTCATTATTACTGAAATAAGTGGTAAGTGGTAAATATAAAAATACAGTTCATTAAAAAAATTGGAGGCCCCTTACACTTCCATGTTGTGATACAAAAACCTATCAAAATGTATAGCGCATAGAATTAAAAAGGTATTGTCAGATATTATTCATTCTAATCAGACAGGCTTTTTACATGGACGATACATTGGAGGTAATATAAGACAAGTACTGGAAACAATAGAACATTGTGACAATGTTGTTTCCCAGTGATCTGGGAAACCAGGTCTGCTATTCATAGCTGACTTTGAAAAGGCTTTTGATAAAGTTCGACTGGAGTTTATATATAAATGCCTGGAACATTTCAATTTAGGAGAATCTTATAAAATGGGTTAAAGTCATGTATAGTAACCTTAGGTGTAAAATAGCTAAATAATGGCTACTTCTCAGAAAGTTTTAAACTGTCAAGAGGAGTAAAACAAGGTTGCCCACTATCGGCATATCCATTTATTAAGGCCATCGAAATGTTAGCTATTAAAATCAGATGCAGCAATAATATCAAGGAGTTAGAAATCCAGGGAATAAAAACAAAGGTGTCATGTTTTCCTTTGAATCCACAATTTGGATCCCTCCACAGCCTCATTGTCACATCTTCTCCTGTTCCTCCCCTCCAGCGTACGACGTCGCCAGAATACGAACCACCGGTCCTGGGATTCATCATTACGCACACCTGGCACTCAGCATTACACGCACCTGTTAATCATGACGATTCACACCTGGACTTCATTACCTTCATAATGTCACTCTCTTATGTTTTCTCACCAGTTGGTTTTATTWTTGTGTACCGGCGTATAGCCACAGGGAATTATCTTGTTTCTGGTATTGTTTTATTAAACGTTTCACCTGGACCTGCTTCCCGACTCACTGCTCTGTTATTACAGAATACCAACTCAAACTATGGAAGCAGCAGGAAAGTCTGAAATCTCTCAGACGGTCGACGAACAAGGGTACCTTCTATGTCAACACCATGACCAGCTGGCTCAACTGGGGACGGCCATGGAAGAGGTTCTTCGTAGTCTGCAGCGTCTTGAACACCCCAGAGAGACGTTGTAGCCCAGCATCGGAGGATACTTTAGAGCCAGTCGACCCAGCGAGCCAGCGCAACGGCCCATTCAGCAACCCGCTCAGGTCAGCGATGCCTGTCTATCCCGGATAAATACGACGGGACACCATCCAAATGCCGTGGCTTCCTCCTTCAGTGCTCCCTCTATTTTTCACACCAGTTAGGAGCCCCCACCACCGATAGGTCTAAGTTTGCCACGGTTATTTCTCTGCTGACCGGGCGGGCATTGGAATGGGTTACGGCCGTCTGGGAGAGAGGAGAGGAGGAGCTATGTATCAGACCATTGCCTCCCCCCTCAACATTACCATCTATCCCCTCTCCTTTTCCGGCTCAAGGACTCGACTGTCGTCCATTAGGATCTGGGCCCATCACACACATCACTCAACCACTCACCCTCACCTTGGAGTCCAATCACCAGGAGAGCATCTCCTTCTTGGCTCCAACGCTATAACCCTATCATCTCATGGTCGAGGATGAAAATCACAGACTGGTCATCTGAATGCCAGAGGACCTGCTTCCCTGTACCCTGTGGTTCCACGTCGGTTGAGAGTCCTATGGTTGCCAGACATTCCGGAGGAATACCAGGACCTAAAGGAGGTATTCTCCAAGACCCGCACTACTTGTCTCCCTCCTCATCGCCCCTGGGACTGTACCATCGACCTGTTTTCCGGTGCTTAGACGCATCTGAGGTGTGCGTGGGGGGCAGTTTTATCACAAAGACAGGGAAACCCATTGTAATTGTATCCTTGTGCAAGAAACTGTCCTCCGCAGAGAAGAATTACAACATCAGCGATCGGGAGCTCCTGGCAGTGAAGTTGGCATTAGAGGAGTAGCGACACTGGCTGGAG
Source organism: Salvelinus sp. IW2-2015 (assembly GCF_002910315.2). NCBI lineage: Eukaryota > Metazoa > Chordata > Actinopteri > Salmoniformes > Salmonidae > Salvelinus > Salvelinus sp. IW2-2015. The sequence continues at coordinate 70,021,592 of NC_036842.1, read as the reverse complement.
AGCGTTAAGGAACCATTCGTTCCTTGGCGCTCCTGGGGACCGCGTAGAGACTCATAGAGGATCTAGATACTTTTTCTAACCTGTCTGGATTACAACCAAATTAGGATGTGTACTATATGATGTATTGGATCACTAAAAAAGCGAATTTACATTACCGTGTAGTTTACCAACAAAATGGTCTGATGGCGATGTGGACATACTCGGTATACATATCCCAAAATAAATGATCTCACTCCAAGTTAGCAAAAATAAGATCTTGCTACCATGGAAAGGAAAATACCTTTCCAAAATCACCCTGATTAACTCTTTAGTCATATCCCAGTTTACCTACAGTATTTGCTTATGGTCTTGACTACACCTAGTGAACAGTTATTTAAATTCGGAGAAAAATATATTGCATTTTATTTGGAACGGCAAGCCAGACAAAATTAAACGGGACTATTTATATAATGAATATGAATTCGGAGGGCAGAAATGATTAAATATTACAGCATTAGGCTTCAGTCATAAAAAAGTTTAAAATCCGAACTGGTTCTCTAGCAAATTAATAAGAACGTCTCACCCCATGTTCAAGAATGGCCTTTTTCCCTTTATTCAGATTACAAACTCGCACTTTCAGTTATTTGAAAAGGAAATCTCCCAAATATCACTATTTTTAAAACAAGCCAGAGAAAGTTGGTTGCAATTTCAATTTAATGCATCAGAAAAAATAGAACAAATATTGTGGTTAACTTTTTAGGGATAGGGGGCAGCATTTTCACTTTGGATGAATTGCGTGCCCATAGTGAACTGCCCCCTACTCTGTCCCAGATGCTAATATATGCATATTATTATTACTATTGGATATAAAACACTCAGAAGTTTCTAAAACAGTTTGAATTATGTCTGTGAGTATAACAGAACTCACATGGCAGGCAAACTTCCAAACAGGAAGTGGAAATTCTGAGGCTGGTGTTTTTTCTACTCATCGTCTATTCAAATCCCAGGAAGATATGGATTTGTTTGCACTTCCTACGCCTTCCACTAGATGTCATCAGTCGGTAGAACGTTGAATGAAGTGTATACTGTGATGTGGGACCGGATGGGAGGTGTTTCAGTCAGTGGTCTGGCAGATTGCCAGTTCCTGGTCACGCGCATTCCTCATGATATTGCCTTGCGTTCCATAACTTTTACAGACARGAAGGAATTCTCCGGTTGGAACGTTATTGGATATATATGATAACAACATCCTGAAGATTGATTCTCTACTAAATTTGACCAGTTTATTCGACTTGTAATATAACTTTTTGAAGTTTTCATCCGACGTTATGCGTGACTTGCACGAACGTTTGGATATGTGTACTAAACGCGCTAGCAAAAGCAGCTATTTGGACATAAATAATTGACATTATCGAACAAAACAACAATTTATTGTCGAACTAGGATTCCTGGGAATGCATTCTGATGAAGATATTCAAAGGTAAGGGAAWATMTATGATGTKATTTCGTATTTCTGTTGACTCCAACATGGCYYAGAAATMMTATTTATATTTGAGCGCCGTCTCAGATTATTGCATGGTGTGCTTTTTCCGTAAAGCTTTTTTGAAATCTGACACAGCGGTTGCATTAAGAACAAGTGTATCTTTAATTATATGTAAAACATGTATCTTTCATCAAAGTGTATGATGAGAATTTCTGTTATTTGACGTGGCCCTCTGCAATTTCTCCGGATATTTTGGAGGCATTTCTGAACATGGCGCCAATGTAAACTGAGGTTTTTGGATATAAATATGAACTTTATCGAACAAAACATATGTATTGTGTAACATGAAGTCCTATGAAGATTATCAAAGGTTAGTGATTCATTTTATCTCTATTTCTGCTTTTTGTGACTCCTGTCTTTGGCTGGAAAAATYGCTGTGTTTTTCTGTGATTTTGCGGTGACCTAACAAAATCGTTTGTGGTGCTTTCGCTGTAAAGCCTATTTGAAATCGGACACTTTGGTGGGATTAACAACAAGATTACCTTTAAAATGGTATAAGATACATGTATGTTTGAGGATTTTTTATTATGAGATTTCTGTTGTTTGAATTTGGCGCCCTGCACTTTCACTGGCTGTTGTCATATCGTCCCGTTAACGGGATTGCAGCCATAAGAAGTTTAAGGACCAAAAAATGAACAGCTGTGCCATATAGATTGCAAAATACTTGGGAAGAGATTTTCGACATACCGATTCCATGGCACATGGTTTATGAACTGATACGCAAAACGACGCCATATTCAAAATGTCAAATATTTTAATTTAAATTATTATTCAAAATTATTTCAACCAATAGAATGTTCTATATATACAGTTGAAGTCTGAAGTTAACATACACTTAGGTTGGAGTCATTAAAACTCGTTTTTCAACCACTCCACAAATTTCATGTTAACAAATTACAGTTTTGGCAAGTCGGTTAGGACATTTACTTTGTGCATGACAAGTAATTTTTCCAACAATTGTTTACAGACAGATTATTTCACTTATAATTCACTGTATCATAATTCCAGTGGGTCAGAAGTTAACATACACTAAGTTGACTGTGCCTTTAAACAGCTTGGAAAATTCCAGAAAATTATGTCATGGCTTTAGAAGATTCTGATAGGCTAATTGACATAGTTTGAGTCAATTGGATGTGGATGTATTTCAAGGCCTACCTTCAAACTCAGTGCCCCTTTGCTTGACATCATGGGAAAATCAAAAGAAATCAGCCAAGACCCCAGAAAAATAATTGTAGACCTCCACAAGTCTAGTTCATCTTTGGGAGCAATTTCCAAACGCCTGAAGGTACCACGTTCATCAGTACAAACAATAGTACGCAAGTATAAACACCATGGGACCACGCAGCCGTCATACCACTCAGGAAGGAGACGTGTTCTGTCTCCTAGAGATGAATGTACATTGGTGTGAAGGGTGCAACTCAATCTCAGAACAACAGCAAAGGACCTTGTGAAGATGCTGGAGGAAACAGGTACAAAAGTATCTATATCCACAGTAAAACGAGTCCTATATCGACATAACCTGAAAGGCCACTCAGCAAGGAAGAAGCCACTGCTCCAAAACCGCCATAAAAAAGCCAGACTACGGTTTGAAACTGAACATGGGGACAAAGATTGTACTTTTTGGAGAAATATCCTCTGGTCTGATGAAACAAAAATAGAACTGTTTGGCCATAATGACCATCGTTATGTTTGGAGGAAAAAGGGGGTGGCTTGCAAGCCAAAGAACACCATCCCAACTGTGAAGATCGGGGGTGGCAGCATCATGTGGTGTGCTTGCTTTGCTGCAGGAGGAACTGGTGCACTTCACAAAATAGATGGCTTCACGAGGGAGGAAAATTATGTTGAATAAGCATCTCATGACATCAGTCAGGAAGTTAAAGCTTGGTCGCAAATGGGTCTTCCAAATGGACAATGACCCCAAACATACTTCTAAAGTGGTGGCAAAATGGCTTAAGGACCACAAAGCCCTGACCTCAATCCTATAGAAAATCTGTGGGCAGAACTGAAAAAGAGTGTGCGAGCAAGGAGGCCTACAAACCTGACTCCGTTACACAAGCTCTGTCAGGAGTAATGGGCCAAAATTCACCCAACTTATTGTGGGAAGCTTGTGGAAGGCTACCCGAAACGTTTGACCCAAGTTAAACAATTTAAAGGCAATGCTACCYAATACWAATTGAGTGTATGTAAACTTCTGACCCACTGGGAATGTGATGGAAGAAATACAAGCTGAAATAAATCATTCTATCTACTATTTTTCTGACATTTCACATTCTTAAAATAAAGTGGTTATCCTAACTGACCTAAAACAGGGAATTTTTACTAGGATTAAATGTCAGAAATTGTGAAAAACTGAGTTTAAATGTATTTGGCTAAGGTGTATGTAAACTTCCGACTTCAAATGTACAGTATATATGGTGGATACAACCTTCCCAGCTCTGCAGATCTTGCTGCGAAAAGACAGAATCATTAGATCATTTGTTTTGGTACTGTCTATATCTAGCTTGTTTTTGGTCACAGATCCAGGAATGGATGAAGAATTGCGACATTTACCTGGAGCTAACTCTATGAAAAGTAATAGTCAATCGATCAATAATATAATAATACTTTTAGCGAAAATGTTTATTTTTAATTTACAATCTGTAGAAATTATGAGAATAGAACGCTTCAGAACGTTTGTGAAACATCACAGCACAGTTGAAAAATATATGGCAAATAGAAATCCAATATGGATGGCGTTAAGAGATAGATGGGAGGGGTTGAATGGAGCTGAAGCTTGGGAATAATAACAACTAATAACAAGATAACTAATGTAAAACATACTGTGTCCGTAAAACGTTTATAGGTTCAGAACTTTTGTGAAAGAAATAGATGGGAGAGGTTGAGGTTAGAGGAAGGACAGGAGTAAAAACAAACAAAATATAACTATTGTAAAATAGACTGTGTCCGTAAAATGTATATAGTATGTATAAACTGGAAGTAGAAGCCTAAGCGTTGTTGTTCTCTAATTTACTCCAATTAGGGGAGGGGTGGTAGGGTTAGAAAGTAATAAAGGAAAATATATTTTCTATAAGTTGTGTATTTGCTTTTAACAAGGCACATCTGTTAATTGAAATGCATTCCAGGTGACTACTTCATGAGAATGTCAAGCGTGTGCAAAGCTGTCATCAAGGCAAAGGGTGGCTACTTTGAAGAATCTAAAATATATTTGGATTTGTTTAACACTTTTTTCTTACTACATGATTCCATATGTGTTATTTCATAGTTTTGATGTCTTCTCTATTACTCTGTAATGTAGATAATTGTAAAAATAAAGAAAAACCCTTGAATGAGTAGGTGTGTCTACTAATTTCTTTCGCCTAATTTTTTTAAATAAAAAAAWTTAAATAATTCTTAGAGCAAAAGASGGACAAGATAACTCAGTTATCTGAGTTTTTGGAAGATGAATAGAAGATGTAAACAGTTGCATTTTTGACAGACATTACATCACACCTTAATCAACTGAATGTTAAGCTGCAGGGACGGGACAACACGGTGTGTGATATGATAACAGCAGTCCGGTCTTTCCAGAAGAAATTTGAGCTTTTCAAGAATGATCTACAGGGAGAACTTCCCCAGTCTTCTGATGCAAATGCAGGGAGACAAAGATGATCCAATTTTGATGTTCCCATTTTGGATTTCATCCAGAAGCTGATGAATAACTTCAAGGCTTGCTTTGATGACTTCATGGTTGGAAGAGAACTGCTGCTGCTCAATCAGAGCTCCTTCTTGGTCACAAATGTTGTCAGAAGCAGCAAAACAGATCTTCAGATGGGTAGGTTTTGCATCACTGCAAATGGGGTTGACTGAGCTGCAAGAAAATGTGGCTTTGAAGGAGCAGGCTTGTGATTGTGACCCTGTCACTTTCTGGGGAAAGATGGGGCCTGCATCTGATGTCCCTGTTCTCAAGAAACTGGCACTATACATCCTGACCATGTTTTGCTCCACATACAACTGTGAATCAGCCTTCTCCACAATCTGCACCAGTGTCTCAGTGTTGCTCTCACARGATTTGTGCCAAAATTCTAAGCATTGGCAGGCGACAGAAAGTGTAATTTTCTCTCATTGATGCAAGGGGCAGCAGGTAGCCTAGTGGTTAGAGCGTTTGGACTTGTAACCGAGCAAGATCGAATCCCTGAGCTGACAAGGCAAAAATCTGTCGTTCTACCCCTGAAAAAAGCAGTTAACTCACTGTTCCTAGGCCGTCATTGAAAATAAGAATTTGTTCTGAACTGACTTGCCTAGTTAAATAAAAAAAGAAAGGGCAAGGCCCAGAGTGACTTACACATGAATATTGCAATGATGATGTTCTGTGCATTCAGATTATTATTTTTGTTCAACTCTCCTTTGTTCTCCAGTAAACACGCACTTTATTTTATTTAAATATTTTATTTGTAATTCAAGGCCCATGTACAATGGTTCACAGTGCACTTTTTGCATAGACAATTATCTAACCACTTTTGTTCTTCAGCAATGTTGATGCAGTGTTGCACATGTTTACATTCTAAAGAAAGAAGTTGTAATTAATTCAAATTCTTAGTCTCATTTCATGTATTTAATGTACATTTTACATAACAACATGTTTCCTAAGTCGTAGATGACTATGTGTGTTACTACGCTGTACCACAGCGCCGATTAAGGACGATATCCATCTGGACCTTTGCCACCTAGGAAATTTGTGTCACTGGACCTTCTCAAATAGTAGTTGAGTAATTAGCACTACATGATCAACTGTATATAATGCTTTTGACAGATCAATATAAATGTCAGCACTGTGCTGTTGTCTAGTGCGTCACAGCCTTATTCTAAAATGGATTAATTAGATGTTTTTTCCCTCATCAATTTACACACCATACCCCATAATGACCACGCAAAAACATTTTAACATTTTGGGGGGCAAAATAAGTATTCAGACCCGTTTCTAGGTACTTTGTTGAAGCACCTTTGGCAGCAATTACAGCCTCAAATCTTCTTGGGTATGACGCTACAAGATTGGCACACCAGTATTTGAGGAGTTTCTCCCATTTTTCTCTGCAGATCCTCTCAAGCTCTGTCAGGTTGGATGGGGAGCGTTACAGCACAGCTATTTTGAGGTCCCTCCATAGATGTTAGATCGGGTTCAAATCCGGGCTCTGGCTTGGCCACTCAAGGACATTCAGAAACTTGTCCCGAAGCCACTCCTGCATTGTCTTTGCTGTGTGCTCTGGGTCGTTGTACTGTTGGAAGGTGAACCTTCGCCCCAATCTGAGGTCCTGAGTGCTCTGGAGCAGGTTTTCATCAAGGTTCCTGACTAGTCTCCCAGTCCCTGCCTATGGAAAAACATCCCCACAGCATGATGCTGCAACCACCATGATTCACCGTAGGGATGGTGCCAGGTTTCCTCCAGACGTGACGCTTGGCATTCAGGTCAAAGAGTTCAATCTTGGTTTTATCAGACCCCAGAATCTTGTTTCTCATGGTCTGAGAGTACCGTAGGTGCCCTTTGGCAAACTCCAAGCGGGCTGTCATGTGCCTTTCACTGAGGAGTGGCTTCCGTCTGGCCACTCTACCATAAAAGCCTGGTTGGTGGAGTGCTGCAGAGATGGTGGTCCTTCTGGAAGGTTCTCCCATCTCCACAGAGGAACTCTGGAGCTCTATTAGGGTGACCATCGGGTTCTTGGTCATCTTCTCCCCCGATTGCTCATTTTGGCCGGGCGGTCAGCTCTAGGAAGAAACTTGGTAGTTCCAAACCTCTTCCATTGAAGAATGATGGAGGCCTCTGTGTTCTTGGGGACCTTCAATGCTGCAGAAATGTTTTGGTACCCTTCCCCAGATCTGTGCCTAAACACAATCCTGTCTCAGAGCTCTGCAGACAATTCCTTCGACCTCATGGCTTGGTTTTTGCTCTGACATTGTCAACTGTGGGACCTTATATAGACAAGTGTGGGCCTTTCCAAATCATGTCCAATCAATTGAATTTACCACAGGTGGACTCCAATCAAGTTGTAGAAGTATCTCAAGGATGATCAATGGAAACAGGATGCTCCTGAGCTCAATTTCGAGTCTAATAGTAAAGGGTCTGAATACTTATGTAAATAAGGTATTTCTGTTTATAATTTTTTATAAATTTGAAAAAACTTCTAAAAACCTGTTTTTCCTTTGTCATTATTGGGTATTGTGTGTAAATATATTTAGCCAACAGTTTAGCCAACAAGAACAAGTGAACGTTAGSTGTACTAAACGAGAGAAGCAAGCTGTCCAGTAGTAGCTGGCTTTTCAGCATTGCTGCGAATTAGCCTGACAGGCATGAGCTAGCGCATTAGATGCCTCGCAACTAATGGATAGCTGAAGTGAGCACTGTGTAGGAATCTTATAGGCGTGAGGCTAGTGTAGGCATTAGCTAGCTACAACCACCTTGTGAGGCTAAAGGTAAGCTATAGCTAACACGGTGCTAGCCGAAGGGAACAGTGTGCGTGCATTGTTTGAATTCGGGGTGAAAATCTGGTAAGTCTAGTCAACACAAACGAGTGAACGCTTGTGGTACTAAACGAGAGAAGGGAGCTAGCAATATTACCGTGTTGCAGGTAGTAATGCTGGTGTGGCTAGCTTGCCTGGGGCGTTAGCTAGCTAGCAGCTACTTCGTGGTGAAGGAGTGGCTGAAAGAAACCATGTGGTGGCAGAGTTAGCCTTCAGATAGTGTTCTCCCGTGAAGGAAAGAGCTGTGAGGCTGAAAGTTCGTAATAGACAAACGGGTGAACGTAGGTTGAACTATATGAGAAAAGGGAGATAGCAATGATACTGTGTTGCAGGTAGGGTATGCTAGTGAGCTTAGCTTGCCTCTCAGTAAGCTAGTCAAGTTAGCCTCACAGCATTGTCCAACCGAGTCTCAATAGCTAGCCATGAAGCTAGCTACCAACGGAGACCGAGAAGTAGAAAATGAATTTATACACACAAAAAAAACTTCCGTTTAGTACTCAACCTCTCGAGAGGGTTGGAAGACCTACGCTCAGCAGCGATATCCTTCACGGTTTACTTGTGAGCAGTTAAGTAGGAAAACAGGGATCCAGTCGGTCTGAGGAGAGCTAAAGCGTAGTGCTCTTCATGTGGAAGAGAAGGGAGAATAACCAGAGGGTGGGAGAGTGGCTCCTTTAAAGGCTCACCTCATTCGCCACTCTACCTGAGTCTCCAAAATACACTTTTGATATGTTCTTCCTAGAGAAGGTGAACCTAGCGAATCCCCACATGTGGGATATCGACACAGTCCTTGTCAACTGACAACTGTCAAATTCTGAGGTTTCTCTCAGAAACAGTAATTATTGGTTTGAAATATAGGATAATTGTTTGTTTTGAAATTCAGGCTAATTGTTTATTGTGAAATGCAGGGTAATTGTTTGTTTGCTCCCTCAGAGCTAATCCAGTGTGTTCCATTATGTCTATCTGGATATGGGCTTTGTCATTTCATGACACCTGTTGTGGGGAGCAACACTGTAACAAGGGCCAGCTCCTAATGACTTACCAGACAGAATAAATACATAGCTAACCATTTAGATAAAAATTTCACTGTTGTCAGAATAACAAAGCCTTTATATTGTGAAAGGTGTGAATAACAGTGAAGGCAAGACTGAGTTGAGAAAGAAGGGGGGCTTATGTAAGGGTTATTTAGTAGCGGCTGAGACTTCCACAGTCAGGATGACCAATGATACATGATGAGTTGGACTGCTTCCAATCCATTCTGCTGGCTGGCTGGCTGGCTGGCTGGCTGAAATGAAATGAAATGAAAAATGGCGTCGATAGAGAAGGCAGCCGAGGTTCTAGCCCCTAGGCAACTTTGCAGTATTTTGTTTTTGAATGTATTATTTATTACATTAGGCCTGTTGGCATCACTATTTGAGTGTATTGTGTGTATTGTTGTGAAATTGTTAGATATTACTTGTTAGATATTACTGCCCTGTTGGAGCTAGAAACACAAGCATTTCGCTACAGCCGCAATAACATCTGCTAAACACGTGTATGTGACCAATAACATTTGATTTGATGTCTGTCTGTCTACTGCAGGATATAGGGAAGGGAGGAGGGGAGAGCTCTGAGGGGGAGATTTGAGGGGAGGAGATGAGAGGGACTGGAAAAGAGATTAAAAAATAAGAGAAAAGAGCAGGAGAATGGAAAAGAGGAGAGGACAGGAGGGGAGACATTAGAGAACAAGGCTGGGATTTGAAGGGGAGAAATGAGGGAGACTGGAGAGAAGAGGTGAGATTTGAGAGGGGAGAAATGGGGAGGATGGGATTAGGAAGAGGTGTGAATTCCTTCCCTATCTCCTGGCCAGCCGTATCTCACACATCCCACACACTGCAATGCCTCATCATCCCTAATTTCACAGTACACACACACCTAGATGAGTGTGACACAGATCCCATTACATGTATATACACTGAGTGTACAAATCATTATGAACACCTGCTCTTTACATTACATACTGACCTGGTGAATCCAGGTGAAAGCTATTGCTGTCACTTGTTAAATCCACTTCAACCAGTGTAGATGGGGAGGAGACTGGTTACATTAGGATTTTTAAGCCTTGAGACAATTGAGACATTAATTATGTATGTGTGCCATTCAGAGGGTGAATGGGAAAGACAAAAGACGTTAGGGCCTTTGAATGGGGTATGGTAGTAGGTGCCAGGTGCTCAGGCTTGTGTCAAGAACTGCAATGCTGCTGGGTTTTTCACGCTCAACAGTTTCAACTGTGTAACAACAATGGTCCACCACCCAAAGGACATCCAGCCAACTTGTAGAGTCCAAGGTCTCGAAAGGTATTCTCACTCACTCACTCACTCACTCACTCACTCACTCACTCACTCACTCACTCACTCACTCACTCACTCACTCACTCACTCACTCACTCACTAGATTAGTAAACACTGAATTTTCACCCCACTTCAACTGGGGCATTGAATATTCATAGGAGTTGAGGGAGTTGGATTCATCTCTTCCTTAAGCGTGCAACACACACACACACACACACACACACCAACACACACACACACACACACACCACACACACACACACACACACACACACACACACAACAACACACACACACACACACACACACACACACACACACACAACACACCACACACACCACACACACGTTCACAGCAGTATGCCTATTCACACATTAGTAGCATTAGTAATCACACAAGCCTATAATCTCTGCTCCAATGTTATACAGAGTAATGGTTGGTCTGCGGGGAGAGAGGAACGAGGGGTGAAGGCTACTCCCTGTAATTCCTTCTAATATTACTCAGAGAGAGAAGGGGGGAGAGTGAGCGAGAGAGAGAGAGAGAGAAGCTCTTCATCAATAGCATATGAAACAGAATGTGTAGCTAGCTAGCTCTTGCTCTGGCCACAGGGGTGTTACTATGTTTGTTGATCCCATCTATCTTCAAGGATTGAGACACAGGCCAGATGAAAACAGCCGTCATCTCTGCTAAATGCCTGAATCAATAAATAAAACATCTGATAACTACACGCGACACTGCCAGAGGATATAGCCAAGTTATCATTACTCATTGTGTATCTATTGTTATTTTATTATTACTTGTCTTACTTTTCTATTAAACTCTATTTTATTTATCTCTGCATTGTTGGGAAGGGCCTGTAAGCATTTTACTGTTAGTCCACACCTGTTGCGGCATGTGACAAATAACATTTGATTTGACGCTCCACTCAAAATACAGAAAATAATGTTCAAGACTCAAAGGAGAAATCAAACAGGCTTGAGGGACAAACTGTGTGCTGCTATTTCTACTAATTTCATATTTTATATACCCTGCACTTGGTCAATTATTTGATGTGCTTGTATTACTTTGGAGCTGGTTTTAGAAAAGGTGTCTCAAAATTATTATACCCCTTTTTCTCCCCAATTGGTAGGTAAAGTCTTGTCCCATCGCTGAAACTCCCGTACATACTCGGGAGAGGCGAAGGTTGAGAGCCATGCGCCCTCCGAAACACGAACCTGCCAATTCGCACTGCTTCTTGACACACTGCTGGCTTAACCCAGAACTCAGCCGCACCAATGTGTCGGAGGAAACACCGTACAACTGGCAACCGTGTCAGCGTGCATGTGCCTGGCCCGCCACAGGAGTTGCTAGAGTGCAATGGGACAGGACATCCCGCCCGGCCAAACCCTCCCCTAACCCGGACGACGCTGGGCCAATTGTGCGTCGCTTCATGGGTCTCCTGGTTGCGGCCGGCTGCGACACAGCTAGGGATATAACCCGGATCTGTAGTGATGACTCAAGCACTGCAGTGCCTTAGACCGCTGCTCCACTCGGGAGCCCGACTTATTTCTAATTAAGGATGGACACGAGTACTCTAGTACCTGATTCAAGGTTCATATTTGTTTGGCCTACTAATAATTGAAAAAACAAGTACTCGAAATGTACAAATGTAACTATTAAGCTTAAATGTATTAGCAATGACAAAATGTCTAACTCTAAGATGTATTTATTGTTTGGAGAATGTCAAGTGTAGTGACAATATGTTCTGTTTTCAGTCGTGTATCAGAACAACCAGTAATTGGAACAACCGATAGCATACCGGAGCTGTGAGGGGAACGGCACCTCCGTACCTTCAGGCTCTGATCAGGCCCTACACCCAAACAAGGGCACTGCGTTCATCCACCTCTGGCCTGCTCGCCTCCCTACCTCTGAGGAAGTACAGRTCCCGCTCAGCCCAGTCAAAACTGTTCGCTGCTCTGGCACCCCAATGGTGGAACAAACTCCCCCACGACGCCAGGTCAACGGAGTCAATCACCACCTTCCGGAAACACCTGAAACCCCACCTCTTTAAGGAATACCTAGGATAGGATAAAGTAATCCTTCTAACCCCCTCCCCCCCCTTAAAAGAGTTAGATGCACTATTGTAAAGTGGTTGTTCCACTGGATATCATAAGGTGAATGCACCAARTTGTAAGTCGCTCTGGATAAGAGCGTCTGCTAAATGACTTAAATGTAAATGTAATACCGCAAACTTACTTGCCTTCAGCCCTTTGCCATGCTAACATGTGAGTACTTAAATTATTTTCATGAGAGTACTAGAACACAGAAATTATTTCTGTCCCAGACCTGCTGTTTTCAACTCTCTAGAGACAGCAGGAGCGGTAGAGATACTCTGAATGATCGGCTATGAAAAGCCAACTGACATTTACTCCTGAGGTGCTGACCTGTTGCACCCTCGACAACCACTGTGATTATTATTATCTATGAACATTTGAACATCTTGGCCATGTTCTGCTATAATCTCCACCCGGCACAGCCAGAAGAGAACTGGCCACCCCTCATAGCCTGGTTCCTCTCTAGGTTTCTTTCTAGGCTCTGGCCTTTCTAAGGAGTTTTTCCTAGCCACCGTGCTTCTACACCTGCATTGCTTGCTGTTTGGGGTTTTAGGCTGGGTTTCTGTACAGTACTTTGTGACATCAGCTGATGTAAGAAGGGCTTTATAAATACATTTGATTGATTGATTGATTGATTTCAAATGCCCATCCCTAGTTCTAACATATGTCAATGGTAGGGGGAAAAACACCCTCCTGACCACTCTCCACTGCTCTTTGGAATTTGACCGCTGGTAGAAATGAGTGGTTCCCTTGGGAAAAATGCTACCAACACTCAGCTTTGAAAATGAAACATGACATTATGAGAAACTAGCCTGTAGGAACATCTTGGTGTGTGTGGGCATCTGGCTAGGTTATTTCAGTCTCGCGGTCACTGAGTTGTGTCAGTGAGTGTCACTAACTCTGCAGAATAAGCCTGGAGCCGAAGGCATCGTGTCGCCCGGATGGCAATGTCATAAACGTTTTAGAACTATTCGGACGTGAACAGTATGCAATCCGTTCACCCTGTACCATCCCAACAATCACTGATACTTTCTCTCTCTGCATCTGTCTGTTTTCATATCCAACTTTCCATGGCTCTCTGGCATTGGAAGAGGTGGGCTGCGAGTGATAGGCCCTAGTTCTTTCAAGTAGCCAACAACAAAACTAGGCTACTTAATTGGGAAGATGGCCGAAGCTTCTGTGGTGGTGTTCAAATTTAGGCTAAGTTGTTTTTGTTCTCCTTAAAATGATCAGAAGAATTGCATCATAGGCTACATCTTGAAAAACGTTAACATTTTCTTTGTGTATTTCTGTTTTCTCACGGAAATGGGTTTCTTGTTCTCTTGGCCTTCGTCAGAGCTTTTAAACTAAATACTAAACCATCTTTAGATTTCTGCATGTGTTGGCACCGGGGACTTGGGATGTGGCTGCGTTATTGATGTCATGTTAATCAGGCTTTTTGATTTTATCATTTGAAAACTTTTGGTGTGTGTACTAGGCTATTTGATTTAATTTAGATATGTTACAGAACTTTGGTTTCACTAATAAATATTAAGAAATGGAAGCAATTTCTCAGTTTCTGTCTTTAGTCCTTTTTAAAATGGATAGATGGGCTATATAGTCTACTACGGTATAGGTCGAATGTGATAGTCTGCCTATAACTCGCCTGAGTAGGCCTATAACTCCATTCCATTCAAAAACAGATAAAACAACGCCTCTCCCCTATTTGACCTAGATAGTTTGTGTGTATGCATTGATATGTAGGCTACGTGTGCCTTTACATTTTTTTAAATGTAGTTCTGTCCTTGAGCTGTTCTTGTCTATTAATGTTCTGTATTATGTCATGTTTCATGTTTTGTGTGGACCCCAGGAAGAGTAGCTGCTGCTTTTGAAACAGCTAATGGGGATCCTAATAAAATACCAAATACTCTATTTAGAGTTGAGAGAAATTAATCAAATTGGAAATGAGGTATTATCAGGCTGGTTGCGATGCATGTCTGTTGAATTTGGAAAAACCCACCCTCACTCAGCCTTGCCCCACCTACTCAGCCAATTAGGAGCCGCTAAGGCGTTGCGGCCTTGGCATACTGCATACTTTTGACTTTTGACTAAACAGTACGTGCTAAATAGTATGCCACGAAGAGTAAATAGTATGCTGTTTAAGTATGTAGTACACTAGTAAGGGTATTCATACACGGCCTCTGTCTTTCGTTCCTTCTCCCTATTTATCTCTTTCAATCTCTCTCTCAAAACACAAGGACTGAATTTTTCTAGAGGTTGAGAGCTGAAGTCTCGTTAGTACATACAGGGCCTAGTTGTCTATGAGAAATTAATAGCCCAGCACTCAGAGAACTGTCCTAGACCTGATTCAGTCAATCAATCAATGATTGCAGATGGGATGCATCAGTGAAATAAGCAATGAGCCTGTGTGTGTACAATAACCTCTTAGGTGAATTAAGAGTGTGTGTGTGGTAATGAGGAGGAGAAGAATATGTTCTCTACCCATAAGCGCCCTTGAGTTCAAGAACACATATCGCTCAAGGCTAAAGGACTTCCCACACTGTACGTCAGATTCAGTCTTTTATGATTATTACATGTCACACTGTCCAATGTTACCAAATAAAAATCTTGATATCAACCTGGCCAGATTGTACAATTTGTTTTAGGTCTGTCTTCTTCACATTCTGCGATCGTCTTACTAGGCTACGTCAACTGCAGRGATGTATTAGATCAGCACTGCAGGACCAGCAGTGCAAGCCTCCCAAGTGAGTTCGGAAAAACTGAAAGTATGCATCTTATAAACAGTTTAAACATACAAGCTTTATACATCTGAACACAGAATAAAATAGGCTTCCCAAAAATAACTTTTAAGCGCCCCCTTGTGTACTAAACCGGTAATACTGTAAATCCCGGGATGAGAAAAGAACGGTATGACGATAGGAAAATCTGCATACCGCCCAATCCTACTTGCAAAGCATGCAAATGTTTAAATCGAACTACTATATTAATCTGACTATTGTCAATGTTCCTATTGGTCAGTCACCGGGATTGGCTCATTACACCAGCCATATACTACACGATAAGGGCAAAACATTTCTGACACTGCCAGAACTTTGTCGGAGCTAGGGATGTGACGATTTGACAATTGTTGTTAACATTTAAACGGCAATTTCTCCCCCCTTTAAATGATAAGAAAATAATATTTAAATTGCATGTGAATTTACAAGGCAAAAGGGTCCTGCATATGACCGCTAGGGGGCAACACAGTTCCATGTACCGTAGTCATGGCTACTCCGGCACTCCATCCCTGGGTCTCACGGTGTGTCCCTTTCAGATTTGCATTTGACGTACTGGTGGAGAGTAAACTCCTAAAGAATCGATATCTCTATTCTTCGCATGTCGACTCCTGGTGTCAACTACCATTTCTGACTGTCAAGATTCGATTCAGCTAAGAATCGACTCTTAAAATTCAGTATTTTTGGAACGGAGGAGACTGATACTTCCGAGAACATAAACACTCGCATATTTCATAGCGAGCTAGCAACAAAGAGAGAGAGGAGGGGCACAGTATAGGCAGGTCGACCACCAGACAGACAGTCAATAGGCCCAACTATCGGTAATCAAAAGTTGCATCTTGCAATGGAATGCTGTTTCTCTCAATTTCTTGGCTTGCATGCGTCTCGCAAATTCAGTAAAGCCGGGCCCTATCACCAATGAATAGGCTAGGATATTCTACATGCAACAGACCGAAGACTGAATACACATTTGCATTAGCGAAGAGAAAGAGCAGGCAAGCCAGCGTGAGGGAGAGAGAGAAGGGGGCAGGCAGACAGAGACGTGCGCATATGTCTTGGTAATCTGTATCTCGCATATTCARCAAAGTAGCCTAAAGTTCACCTTTTCCTCCCTGGTTTTATTTAAACTTTCCCCAGGCCTTTATAGCCTCATGTCTAGTTAGGCTATAACACTGCAAAGAATATGTTTTGTGATAACTGCACTGTGATAAAATGTTTGTTTTCGGTAAGGGAATTTTTCTAAATGTGAACGATCCCAATGTCTTTGAAACATTTACACTGTTAAACGCCACACCCCTAGTCGGCGCCTACGATCGCACGTAGTGGTACTTAATCAGCAGACTTAGAACCTGTCACACTGAACGAGCCAAGACGTCTGACAATCGTTTACGGCCTAAGAATTTTCCAATGATGTGGATATTTTGTCTGGGATGGCAAATCGTGGTATAACACGGCTACAATCGTACAGTTTGTGCGGGCCTTAAAGGAAATATTCACCCATTTTGAATTGTATATTCTTTTTGGGCATCTCTGAGCGATGTTCTATCGATTCCGGGGGTCATTTCATGTTTTCATGTATATCATGAGCTCTTCCCGATCACGCAGGCAGAAATATAGCCGGTATGGCGTAACATTGTGATAAAGTCGCTCTCACTACCTTGGAAGATAATAAGAAGATTACTTTTAGATTATGAAAACGTCTATCAAACATGTCAGATTTCAACACTGGCCAATGTCACAATGCAGAAGGTTGTCTTCTCTTCGAATGAGCCATTGATCACATTTTAGCGATATTTCTACCTCACACAGACAGACAGACAGACAGGACACACACACGTTCCGACACTCTCTCTCTGTCTCTCTCTGTCAGTGTGGTCAGGTCACTAAAGTAGCCCTCTACAGGCTAGCTTTCCCTTCCAGCATGTAGCTCAGAGAGCAGGGTTGTTAAGAGCAGTGGGATGCCGGTGGGGCTCATAAATGATTCATGGGTGTGTTTTACCCACCCCAGCGCTCCCTACTCTTCCATGTCACGTATCCCAGGATCCCCTGTGCCAGGCCGGCCGCCCAGCCCAGTCACTGAGGTCTTCTGGGAAACAGACTGGGTAATGAGATCCATTTCCATTTACCACTCAACACCTGAATTGCTCCAAACTCTCCCACCTTATCTCTAACTCTCTCTCCTCTCTCTACTTCCTTCTTTCTAATTCTCTAACTCTAGTATATTTCCCTATAGCCTAACACTCCCCCTTCTCTAATTCTCTGCTCCCTCCCTCCCTCCCTCCCTCCAACTCTCTTGCTCTCCATATCTAACTTTCTCCCCTCCCTCCCATCTCTCTGTCTCCCTGCCTGTGTACTAAAGTGTCTGTCCCAGAATCAATAGATCTCCAGCCATTTCAACCTGACTAGATACATACTGCTCAGAGTCTGATAAAACTGAATGATACAAACAGCTCAATGACTCCCCACTCAACTCAACAACACTGGACTAGAAAGCTTATAAAACCCTATAAATGAAAGCCCACTGCCCCATATGTTTAAGCTCATTGCAACTAAAAAGTGTGTAACGATTGTCGTCGGGAGAGGAGGGAGAGGAGGACCAAGGTGCAGCGTGGTAAGTGTTCATTATTTTTAATAAACAACTGAACACTGAACAAAACAACAAAAACGACAAACGAACAGTCCTGTAAGGTGACGAAAAACACTAAACAGAAAATAATCACCCACAACTCAAAGTGGGAAAACAGGCTACCTAAATGTGGTTCTCAATCAGAGACAACGATAGACAGCTGCCTCTGATTGAGAACCACACACGGCCAAACACAAAGAAATAGACAACATAGAACACCAGACATAGAATGCCCACCCAAACTCACGCCCTGACCAACCAAAATAGAGACATAAAAAGGATCTCTACGGTCAGGGCGTGACAAAGTGTCTTAACTGACTAGACATTCCTACAGCATGACTCAACATAGAATGGCCCTTATACAGCTGAAGTTGGAAGTTTACATACACTTAGGTTGGAGTCACTAAAACTCGTTTTTCAACCACTCCACAAATTTCTTGTTAACAAACTACAGTTTTGGCAAGTCAGTTAGGATATCTACTATCTACAGTTAGGATATCTAAGTCATTTTTCCAACAATGGTTTACAGACAGATTGGGTCTGTCTGTGGGTCAGAAGTTAACATACACTAAGTTGACTGTGCCTTTAAACAGCTTGGAAAATTCCAGAAAATTATGTCATGGCTTTAGAAGCTTCTGATAGGCTAATTGACATAATTTGAGTCAATTGGAGGTGTACCTGTGGATGTATTTCAAGGCCTACCTTCAAACTCAGTGCCTCTTTGCTTGACATCCTGGGAAAATCAAAAGAAATCAGCCAAGACCTCAGAAAATAAATTGTAGACCTCCACAAGTGCGGTTCTCACTTGGGTAGCAATTTCCAAACGCCTGAAGGTACCACATTCATCCTGTACAAACAATGTAGTGCAAGTATAAACCCATGGGACCACGCACTGTCATACTGCTCAGGAAGGAGACGTGTTCTGTCTCTTAGAGATTAACGTATTTTGGTGCGAAAAGTGCAAATCAATCCCAGAACAAAGCAAAGGACCTTGTGAAGATGCTGAGGAAAACAGGTACAAAGTATCTATATCACAGTAAAACGAGTTCATATCGACATAACCGGAAAGGCCACTCAGCAAGGAAGAAGCAATTGCTCCAAAACCGCCATAAAAAGCCGACTACGGTTTGCAACTGCACATGGGGACAAAGATCGTACTTTTTGGAGAAATGTCCTCTGGTCTGAGGAAACAAAAATAGACACTGTTTGGCCATAATGACATTATTATGTTTGGAGGAAAAGGGGGAAGGCTTTCAAGCCGAAGAACACCATCCCAACCGTGAAGACGGGGGTGGCAGCCAATGTTGTGGGGTGCTGTTGGCTGCAGAGGCCTGGTGTTACTTCCACAAAATGATGGCATCATGAAGGGAGGAAAATTATGTGGATATATTGAAGCAACATCTAGGACATTCAGTCCAGGAACGTTTAAAGCTTGGTCGCAAATGGGTCTTCCAAATGGACAATGACCCCAAGCATACTTCCAAAGTTATGGCTTAAGGACAACAAAGTCAAGGTATTGAAGTGGCCATCACAAAGCCCTGACCTCAATCCTATAGAAAATTTGTAGGCAGGACTGAAAAAGCGTGTGCGAGCAAGGAGGCCTACAAATCCTACTCAGTTACACCAGCTCTGTCAGTGGGAATGAGCCAAAATTCACCCAACTTATTGTGGGAAGCTTGTGGAAGGCTACCTGAAACGTTTGACCCAAGTTAAACAATTTAAAGGCAATGCTACCGAATACAAATTGAGTGTATGTAAACTTCTGACCCACTGTGAATGTGATGAAATAAATAAATGCTGAAATAAATCATTCTCTCTACTATTATTCTGACATTTCACATTCTTAAAATAAAGTGGTGATCCTAACTGACCTAAGACAGGGAACTTTTACTAGGATTAAATGCCAGGAATTGTGAAAAACTCAGTTTAAATGTATTTGGCTAAGGTGTATGTAAACTTAGGTCCTAAGCACCATTTAAGGTCCTAAGCACCATTTCAGCTCACTTTAGACCAATTCCATTTCTCTGAAATCGAGTTCCAAGTGAGGTCCGTTGCATTTATTAAGGTAGACCAGCTGACATTAAGTCTTGTTCTGGGGCCAAGAGCTCACAGGTTTGTCACACAATTATTATTATGGTATTATATTATATTACACGGCCAATACCTGTGACCTCATCCTGTCAAAGTAATATAGGACATCATATGACTAGACAATATAAAGGCTAGCTAGCTAGTGAATTTTTCCTTATAGGATCACATGTACAGGGAAAACTGGCCTTATACTGTCTCCTATAACTAGGACCTAGAGTTTATTCTAGTCACGTGGTCAGGAAAACCTCCCATTCCTACATATCATATGAACATTAGGTTGATTGTGACCCATCAGACATTGCGGAAGAGAAGCCAAGCCTCCAGACAGACAGGCCTCAGCTCAAGGACCAAGGACAGGCTGTTATAGAGATTGTGGCACAGAGAAGAGGAGGAAGGGGGGGGGGGTGTTCCTTTGAACCATACAAGCCCTTTTGAAATGTCTGGTACATTACAGCACAGCACAGCACAGCACCACAGACCCTGGGAGCTATGGGATCTAAGGACATCAGAGAGTCTG
Source organism: Salvelinus sp. IW2-2015 (assembly GCF_002910315.2). Lineage (NCBI taxonomy): Eukaryota > Metazoa > Chordata > Actinopteri > Salmoniformes > Salmonidae > Salvelinus > Salvelinus sp. IW2-2015. The sequence continues at coordinate 70,001,149 of NC_036842.1, read as the reverse complement.
CAGCCTGCAGAGAAGGGCGGCAGCAGGACATTCCCGACACCTCTGAAGGTCGTGTCTATGTAAGGAGAATAGGCTTGTGTTTCTACACAGGCTCCTCCAGGATGCCCTCATATCACCCCAGGAAGGACCAGCACTGAACTGATCCTAGCCAAACTGCCCCTGTGCCATCGGGTGATGGAGGAATGGAGCAATGCAAAGCGGATCGACCACGGTGACACATGCCAGGCCACACACATAAACATGGACCGAACATAGACACAATACACACACAGAGAGGACACGAACAGACTAGCTTCCTGCCGCTAAGACTCACCATAGGCATCAAAGGTAAAAGGGCGGGGAGCTTATCTGGGATGACATTCAGCCATGTCAGGTAGACTTTGTTACAGTGCTATTTAAGTAGAGATGTCCTACGGCTGCAAAGGGCATGACATGTATAACCATTTCATTTTAGCACTGCTCTGTGTGATCATGTGGCCAAGTCTCACTGCTCTGTGTAATCACATGGCCAAGTCTTACTGCTCTGTGTGATCACGTGGCCAAGTCTTACTGCTCTGTGTGACTACATGGCCAAGTCTCACAGCTCTGTGTGATCACATGGCCAAGTCTCACTGCTCTGTGTGATCACATGGCCAAGTCTCACTGCTCTGTTGGCAGCCAAAACAACAAACAGGCACAGAAAAAACAGAGAAAGAGAGAAGCTGGTAGTGTATAATTTATTTATTTATTATGGCACTAAGAAGTGTTGAGCTGATTATTCATCTGCTAATGTTTGAGGAGCCTCATTAGGGTACTGCGGAGTCTGGAATGTTCACTGCACCGAGCATGAAATTAATGTGGTATAAAATTAAAACGAAACGTTATCACTTGATTATTTGTGTGTGTGTGTGTGTGTGTGTGTGTGTGAAGAAGGCAATGGAGAAAATATGGAGGAACAGAGTGGTTATTGTGAGATCGCATGATAATCCTGATAACGGTGATAAATGGGGCGATGCACTCTATTTGGGTAGTTCACATGACTTTCTCCCTTCTCCCTTCAGGAAACTCAGTGTTTCTCCTCAGATTACAAAATTCTGGAAGGTTGAACCCCTACTGTATTAAACTTTCCAGACACTTTTCCCACCTCCCAAAATTCCAGTTATCATTAGGCGACTCTGTAATACAGACTGCAAGTGCAGGCAGCACACTTTACACCACTCCAGCCAATGTTTGGCATTGCATTTGCTGATCTTAGGCTTGTGTGCGGCTGCTCGGCCATGGAAACCGATTTCATGAAGCACCCAATTTTTTAATTGAACCTTTATTTAACTAGGCAAGTCAGTTAAGAACAAATGTTTATTTACAATGACGGACTAGAAATAGTGGGTTAGATTTTTACCTTGTCAGCTTGGGGATTCGATCTAGCAACCTTTCAGTTACTGGCCCAACACTCTAACCACTAGGCTACCTGCCGCCCCTGATGAACAGTTCTTGTACTGACGTTGTTTCCAGAGGCAGTTTGGAACTCGGTAATGAGTGTTGCAACCGAGGACAGACGATTTTTACGCGCTATGCGCTTCAGCACTTGGCGGTTTCGCTCTGTGAGCTTGTGTGGCTTACCACTTCGCGGCTAAGCCGTTGTTGCTCCTAGACGTTTCCATTTCACAATAACAGCACTTACAGTTGACCACGGCAGCTCTAGCAGGGCAGAAATTTGACGGTGCCACATTGAGAGTCCCTGAACTCTTCAGTAAGGCCATTCTACACCCAATGTTTGTCTATGGAGATTGCATGGCTGTGTGCTCAATTTTAAACACCTGTCAGCAACGGGTATGGCTGACATAGCTGGATCCACTAATTTGAAGGTGTGTCCATATACTTTTGTACAGCTAGACAGATGGAGGATAGGCTAGTCCTATTACTGTCTGTACAACAGGGAAAGGGCAACACCTTCCCACACGACACCTTGGCAACAGTGGACAAACACATAAAGAAGTCAATACTGCTACAGTTTCTGGTAAGCACTTCCTCCTGCACAAACATCCAGTAAACAGTAGCCTTAGAGCTGCATTTACTGTACATGCCATTACATGGTTAATCCCTTACACATAACTGCTTCCTAGTAGCCTGCTAGAGAGAGAGAGAGAGAGAGAGAGAGAGAGAGAGAGAGAGAGAAGCCACTCTTGTGGAGTTCATTCATTTAGGAGCCGACTTTCATAAATTCAACATATTGAGTGTTTGGAAAGGCATGGTGCTGGTGCTTTAGTATTCTCTAGCTCTTCTCCAGCATGACTTAATAGCTAACACAAACACCAGTGGACGCTTTCATTCTCTCTCTGTGTTGAGTTCCCTGGGAGTTGCAGTTAAACACATGAAGGAAAATGTGAGCTGAAGTTGTGCTCCTTTAATCAAGGCAGGATGAAAGAGGCCTCCTCCTGTTTGAAACAAAGGTGTCTGTCTTTCACCAGGCAGAGCCAGACCTGTTTCATCTACAGAGCAGAGGAGAGGCGGTAGAGTTGGGTTAATAATCCAGGAGCAACAGAGAGAAGATTGAGTGCTGGCTGCAGTCATGTTCCAGTAGAACAGCTCTGGGATTGTTTCCTAGAATGTTTACTCGTTCTAGATTATATTCTGCATAGAATGGTGCCAGACCAATTTAGGTTGATGATGATTTCCTTGGTGTGAAGATGAACAATGCAAGTTTCCTTTCAGAGAAAAATGCCAGCAGCTATTCAGCATTTGAAAAATAAAGTTTGGAGAACTGTCTTTTTGTACAGGCGTTTGATGACTGCTCAAGTGGTATTGCAGTCAGTCTTGGTTTGCGATGATTCCATAAAATAATAAAAAGAAGTGGTGAGTATTGAGAGATTCTCAGTCTGTGTGCATCCTCCTCGTACATGAGCAGTCCCCAGACAGGCTAGGCACTCTCCCTGCATAATGTAGACTGAGAATGATACAGCAGCTGCACAACTCACACAGCACACACAATGACCTGGCTAGAAGTAGCAGCCACCAGCACTCAGCACAGGTTAGCGTTTTGCATCTTGAATCTTGTTTTGGAGGCGGCTCTGCAGATTGGTCACTAGCTAGCACAGCCAAAAAAGTCAAAAAATCTGATTTTAAACCTAACCCTAACCTTAACCCTAACCACATTGCTAACCATAATGCCAAGGACATATCGCAGAATGATTTTCCGCACACACACCAATTGTTTTACTATCCTTGTGGAGGTCTAAAATTGATTTCCATTCAAAATCCTTTTTTCCCTAAACCTAACCCTAAACTTAACCCTAACCCCTAACCCAAGCATAACCCTAACACAAATTGTAACCCTAACCCTAAACCTAACCCCTAAGCTTAAAATAGCCTCATGAGGGAGAATTCTCCAGGATAGAAGAACAAGACCACACACACACACACACACACACACACACACACACACACACACACACACACACACACACACACACACACACACACACACACACACACACACACACACACACACACACACACACACACACACACACACACATTTCCATACATCACTCACTGTCAATTACACACATACACACAGACATGCAAGACACACAGGCTTGCATCACTGATTAACTCATATATCACTTACTTTCTCAGACACTCACGGACACAAACAGGTACACACAGCACCAATAACTCACTATGATTCCACACACACACTGTGATAAACACACATAGATACGTTGTAGCAGAGGTGCCATAGTAGTTGATATGCAGCTGATGAAGACTTTGTAAAGTTTTTAGAAACAGGCTAAAGTCAGACTCCACCACATTCCATTCCTCTATCCATTAATAACCAATCCCAACAACCTCCAGTCCTCCACACACGCACTCACAGCTTGTCGCATCCCTGCACCACCACAGTCCCAGCCCTGATATTTAGTGTTCTCTGTATATATTCTGTCCACACTGATCGTATCAATCTAGTATCGAGCGAGTGTCGTACTTCACAGAGTGATATCTCCTGCTAGAACAGCAGCAGACATTTCCCTTTCCATTCCTTTAAAATGGACATGGCCTTTACAATGTCACTTTGAATGTACAAATTGCAACTCATTCCGCAGCAGAACTTTTTACTTTATCGCCATCCAACTTTTTCTAACTTTTCTAAAATATACTTTAACAAATAGGCTACTTTTACTCCTGGGCTACAGAACCCAAATACTTGTTCCTATTCTTCCGATTTTGTTTTATTTAGTTGAACTTTTGTTTAAAGTTTGTTCTTTTTATGTTTAGATGCAAAGAGTAGGGGTGGGGCATGGATTTGTACCCACGTTGAGGGTGATACATTTGTACTGCAGGCACTAGTATTAATTGTTGGTCCAGCTCCAGGCAGTGGCACCATCTTGAACTTTCTGAGGACACTTTAGAATTCACAGCAGAGCTGGGCCTGGATGAAGCCTCACAATGTGTGTGTTACTACTATGTCTATGCACACATGTGTGTGTACTGTGTGTATACTGTGTTTGTTTATGTGTGTGTGCTTGAATGTGTCTGTTCTGGGTGGTTGATTGGCATTACATTACTCCATTAGCCTGCTCCATCAGCAGAGTGTGGGAGGGGGTGAGGTGGGGTCTCTGGATCCCATTTGGAGCTACTCTCGGTGGGGAGGATCAGCGATGAGCTCCCTGGCACTAGCCAGCTGCTAGACTGCAAGAGGGTTCAGAGGGGCCTGGATGTGTTTCCCCAGAAAGCTCAGTGAGGCTTGGACTGGTCTAGAGGAGATGGCTGGTGTTTGGTGGCCAGGCAGACACATTGCTATAGTGGCTAACGCCCCTGCCCCGAAGCGAGCGCCAGTTAGCCGCGAGCCAGGCACATCTCCCGGCTAGCAAAGGAAATTACTATAACAACAAAACCTCTCTCGCCATCTGGCTTGGCCCCCTTGTTGACATGGACCCTATGATCACTTGTCTACATAGCTGATGCCTGCTGGACTGTTTATTAATCATGGTACTCCATTCTGTTTATTTTTGATTATCTGTCGGCCCCAGCCGCGAACTCAGGCCCTGTGTGTAGCTAACTGACCCTCTCTGCCCACTCATCGCCATTTTACCTGTTGTTGTTGTCTTAGCTGATTAGCTGTTGTGGTCTTACCCGTTGTTGTCTTAGCTAGCTCTCCCAATGAACACCCGTGGTTGCTTTATGCCTCGCTTTATGTCGCTCTCAAATGTCAATATGCCCTGTTTACTGTTGTTGAGGATAGTTATCATTGTCTTAGTTTACAGTGGAGCCCCTAGTACCACTCTACATGCCTCAGATTCCTCCTTTGTCCCACCTCCCACACATGCGGTGACCTCACCCAGTATAACCAGCGCATCCAGAGATGCAACCTCTCTTATCATCACTCGGTGCCTGGGCTTACCTCCACTGTACCCGCACCCCACCATACCCCTGTCTGCACATTATGCCCTTAATCTATTCTACCATGCACAGAAATCAGCTCCTTTTATTCTCTGTCCTCAACGCACTAGACGACCAGTTTTGATAGCCTTTAGCCGTACCCTCCTCCTACTCCTCCTCTGTTCCTCGGGTGTTGTGGAGGTAAACCCAGGCCCTGCGTGTCCCCAGGCACTCTCATTTGTTGACTTCTGTAATCAAAAAAGCCTTGGTTTCATACATGTTAACATCAGAAGCCTCCTCCTTAAGTTTGTTTTACTCACTGCTTTAGCACACTCCGCCAACCCTGATGTCCTTGCCGTGTCTGAATCCTGGCTTAGGAAGGCCACCAAAAATTCTGAGATTTCCATACCCAACTACAACATTTTCGGTCAAGATAGAACTCCCAAAGGGGGAGGAGTTGCAATCTACTGCAGAGATAGCCTGCAAAGTTCTGTCATACTTTCCAGGTCTATGCCCAAACAGTTCGAACTTCTAATTTTAAAGATTCTTCTCTCCAGAAATAAGTCTCTCACTGTTGTCGCCTGTTATAGACCCCCCTCAGCTCCCAGCTGTGCCCTGGACACCATATGTGAATCGATTGCCTCCTATCTATCTTCAGAGTTCGTACTGTTAGGTGACCTAAACTGGGACATGCTTAACACACCGGCAGTCCTACAATCTAAGCTAGATGCCCTCAATCTCACACAAATCATCAAGGAACCCACCAGGTACAACCCTAAATCTGTAAATATGGGCACCCTCATAGATATCATTCTGACCAACTTGCCCTCCAAGCACACCTCTGCTGTTTTCAATCAGGATCTCAGCGATCACTGCCTAATTGCCTGCATCCGCTATGGGACCGCTGTCAAACGACCACCCCTCATCACTGTCAAACGCTCCCAAAAACAATTTTGCGAGCAGGCCTTTCTAATCGACCTGGCCCGGGAATCCTGGAAGGATATTGACCTCATCCCGTCAGTCGAGGATTCCTGGTCGTTCTTTAAAAGTAACTTCCTCATCATCTTAAATAAGCATGCCCCTTTCAAAAAAATGTAGAAATAAGAACAGATATAGCACTTGGTTCACTCCAGACCTGACTGCCCTRGACCAGCACAAAAACATCCTGTGGTGGACTGCAATAGCATCGAATAGTCCCCGCGATATGACACTGTTCAGGGAAGTCAGGAACCAATACACGCAGTCAGTCAGGAAAGCAAAGGCTAGCTTTTTCAAACAGAAATTTGCATCCTGTAGCTCTAACTCCAAAAAGTTTTGGGACACTGTCAAGTCCATGGAGAACAAGAGTACCTCCTCCCAGCTGCCCACTGCACTGAGGCTAGGTAACACGGTCACCACCGATAAATCCATGATAATCGAACATTTCAATAAGCATTTCTCTATGGCTGGCCATGCTTTTCTCCTGGCTACCCCAACCCCGGCTAACATCTCCGCCCCCCCCGCAGCTACTTGCCCGAGCCTCCCCAGCTTCTCCTTCACCCAAATCCAGATAGCAGATGTTCTGAAAGAGCTGCAAAACCTGGAACAGTACAAATCAGCTGGGCTAGACAATCTGGACCCTCTCTTTCTAAAACTATTCGCCGCCATTGTTGCAACCCCTATTACCAGTCTGCTCAACCTCTCTTTCGTGTCGTCCGAGATCCCTAAAGATTGGAAAGCTGCCGTGGTCATCCCCCTCTTCAAAGCGGGTGACACTCTAGACCCAAATTGCTATAGACCTATCCATCCTGCCCTGCCTCTCTAAAGTCTTCGAAAGCCTAGTTAACCTCTAACGAGCCTCTACCCCGGGTCCGGGAGCACCCCCCATCCCCCCACACACTGATTAGCATAGCTAGCATAGCTTCACAAGTAGATAGTAGCATCTAAATATCATTAAATCACAAGTCAAGACACCAGATGAAGATACAGATCTTGTGAATAAAGCCACCATTTCAGTTTTTAAAATGTTTTACAGGGAAGACAAAATATGTAATCTATTAGCTAAACACGTTAGCAAAATACACCACTATTCTAACTCCATCAGTTTCTTCACTCCTTCAGGTGCTATCAACCAATTCGGCTCAACTAAGATATTGATATCCACTAACCAGAAAAAACTCTTCAGATGACAGTCTGATAACATATTCATGGTATAGGATAGTTTTTTGTTAGAAAAAGTGCATATTTCAGGTAGAAATCACAGTTTACAATTGCACCCACCATCACAAATCGACTAGAATTACTAGATAGAGCAACGTGTATGACCAATTTACTCATCATAAAACATTTCATAAAAATAGACAAAGCATAGCATGGAAAGACCCAGTTCTTGTGATTTCAGACCATATTTCAGATTTTCTAAGCGTTTTTCAGCGAAAACACAATAATCGATAAGTTAGCATACACATGTGCAAACGTTACCAGAGCATCGATTCCAGCCAAAGAGCGCTATAACCGTAATCAGCCGCAAAATATATTAATTTTTTCAACTAACCTTCTCAGAATTCTTCCGATGACACTCCTGTAACATCATTTTACAATATACATATACAGTTTGTTCGAAAAGGTGCATATTTAGCCATACAAAACCGTGGTTACACAATAAAATAACTAGGAAATCAAGCCTCAATATGTCTGACGTCATCTATCAGAGTGATCTAGTTTAATTGAAAGCTAATCAATACTTGACAAAAATACAGGGTTGACAGCAATCAAAGACAATTAGTTCTTAATGCAACCGCTGATTTACATTTTTAAAATTATCCTTTACTTTTCAATACAGGGTTCGCAAGTGAAGCTATACCAAACAAAAATGGCGAAATATGCGTTTAAAATACTTCTCGCAGAACACGATTTATCATATTAAATATTGCTTACTTTCAGCTGTTCTTCCATCAGAATTCTTGGGCAATGTATCCTCTCTATGTTATAAACGTCTTTTGGTCGATAGATGTCTCCTGTCCTTGCGAAATATCCACTAACGATCGGAACGGGACCCCCAAACGTGTCCAAACTTTCAGAGTGCACAACAAAGAAATTCCTCAAACCCGCACTAAACGGATATAAGACTTAGATAATACTAACGGTTTCAATATTATACGATAATTTGTTCTTATTAACAACAACACCTTACTCGACGAAACATGACGGATTTCGTTCAAACTATGCGAATAGTCTTACGCAACACGATCCCGACATTACGCGACGGGAAGAAAGTAGGCGTCGCTTTAGGCCCTCGAGAACGCGGCATTTTCGTGGTTTATATGGCTCGGATGTCCATCGATTCTATCAAAACGATGACGACAGACACCAGAGGAAGACGTAGGCAGTGTCGTTCTTCATAGCATTCACTGTCGCTTAAAACAGACCCCAGATCAGGGGTAAAATTTCTGAAATCATGAACCCTGTCATGAAAAGTGCTGTAGAAATTGTTCTGTACCACTCAGAGACAAAATTCCAACTTCTATAGAAACTAGAAAGGTGTTTTCTATCCAATAATAAATAATATGCATATTGTACGATCAAGAATTTGCACGAGGCAGTTTAATTGGAGACACAAATATGCTATATGCGGAACAGCACCCTATAGTTGCAGAAGTTAATAAACAGATCACTGACTTTTCGAATGCCATCTACCGTACCCTTCTCTGCTGTGCAATACGGTTTCTGAGCGGTGGTCACGGGTGCACCTCAGCCACCGCTCAAGGTAACTAAACGATATCATAACGCACAATCGCGATAAAGCAGTACTGTGCAGCTGTTTTTCATTTGACCTGGCAAGGCTTTCGACTCTTGTGGTGATTGACATTCTCATCGGCAGACTCAATAGCCTTGGTTTCTCAAATGACTGCCTCGCCTGGTTCACCAACTACTTCTCAGAATAGAGTTCAGTGTGTTAAATCGGAGGGCCTGTTGTGCTGGACTCGGTCTCTAGGGCACATCGTGGGTCCAATTCATTCGGGCCGACTCAGTATACTAGCTGTATTATATCAGGTGATTGTCGCTTACCTCAGTGGTTCCGACCACGTCTATGCAGACGACCCTTCTGTAGACTTCTGGCACTTCTTTGGATGGAAGTGTTAACTTCAATACGACTTCGTACTTGCAGTGCACCAATGAACAACAATCATCTCAACCGTGCTCCACTGTCCGTCTTGACTAGTCAACACACCAGCTTTATTCTGGACACCGAGCAACCTCAGCGCTGTTGCTGCACTTTCTCCTCACAATACTCCGAACATCCAATCAATGAGACAGCAACACATCCAGTGACTGGGCTCTTGCGATCCATGCTACTACCTCGACGGTTCTGACTAAACAAGGTGGACAACTAAATACCTAGGTGTCTGGCTAGACTGTAAACATCTCCTTCCAGACTCATATTAAACATCTCCAATCCAAAATCAAATCTAGAATCGGCTTTCTGTTTCGCAACAAAGCCTCCTTCCTCACGCCGCCAAACTTACTAGTAAAACTGACTATCCTACAGATCCTCGCTTCCAATACCTAGCTTCCAATACTCTACTCAGCAAACTGGATGCGTCTATCACAGTGCCATCCGTTTTGTTACCAAAGCCCTTATACCACCCACCACTGCGACCTGTATGCTCTAGTCGGCTGGCCCCCGCTACATTTCGTCGCCAGACCCACTGGCTCAAGGTCATTTGTAAGTCTATGCTAGGTAAAGCTCTGCCTTATCTCAGCTCACTGGTCATGATAACAACACCCACCCGTAGCACGCGCTCCAGCAGGTATATCTCACTGGTCATCCCCAAAGCCAACACCTACTTTGGCCGCCTTTCCTTCCAGTTCTCTGCTGCCAGTGAGTGGACAAATTGCAAAAATCGCTGAAGCTGGAGACTTATATTTCCCTCACTAACTTTAAACATCAGCTTCTGAGCAGCTAACCGATCGCTGCAGCTGTACATAGTCCATCTGTAAATAACCACCCAATCTACCTACCTCATCCCCATACTGTTTTTATTTACTTTCTGCTCTTTTGCACACCAGTATCTCTACTTGCACATCATCATCTGCTCATTTATCACTCCAGTGTTATCTGCTAAATTGTAATTACTTCGCTACCATGGCATATTTATTGCCTACCTCCTCAAGCCATTAGCACACACTGTATATAGACTTTCTTTTCTATTGTGTTATTGAATGTACGCTTGTTTATTCCATGTGTAACTCTGTGTTGTTGTTTGTGTCGTCTGCTTTGCTTTATCTTGGCCAGGTCGCAGTTGTAAATGAGAACTTTTCCTCAACTAGCCTACCTGGTTAAATAAAGGTGAAATAAAAAAATGAAAAAATGAAATAAATTGCTATGCTGCCCCACTCTCTCCTGAATCCACATGCTTACATACACACAATCCACATGCTTACATACAGTGCAGGGAAGACAATGTGCTCTGCGGAGTGGGGTCACTATCAGAGTGGGGTCACTATCAGAGTGGAGTGGTGTCACTAACAGAGTGGAGTGGGATCACTAACAGAGTGAGTGGGGTTACTATCAGAGTGGGATCATTATCAGAGTGGAGTGGGATCACTATCAGAGTGAAGTGGGGTCACTATCAGAGTGGAGTGGGATCACTAACAGAGTGAGTGGGGTTACTATCAGAGTGAAGTGGGATAACTAACAGAGTGGAGTGGGGTCACTATCAGAGTGAAGTGGGGTCACTATCAGAGTGAAGTGGGATCACTAACAGAGTGGAGTGGGGTTACTATCAGAGTGGGATCATTTATCAGAGTGGAGTGGGATCACTAACAGAGTGGAGTGGGGTTACTATCAGAGTGGGATCATTATCAGAGTGGAGTGGGGTCACTATCAGAGTGGGGTCATTTGAAGCTTTCAAACAAAGATGTGAAATTGAACATGGCAAATATCAGTCAGTGCCTCCACTCCCTGGAGACAGAAGCAGACAGTCTGAAGAGGGAGAGCTCGCCTCGAGGACATCCCAATCGCCTTCAGATTCAGCATAACTTTCACCAATCTCCAGCTTGGCCAGTGCTAGTCCATAATACATTGTGTTACTGAAGTGGACGCAGTAGCTAGCCTGAATCTAAAACGTTATTTATGTTGGATCCGGCAATGTGGTGTGGAGGTTGTAATGGGGATAGATGCGGTAAGGAGGGCAATAGAATGCAGACCGATGGGCTAGAAGGATGCTGGATTGGCACACATTCAACAAATCTGATCTATCAAAGTGGATATTTGTCAAATCCAACTTGATTGATGTACTGTAACAGTACAACATTGTGGCTTCTATATATTTGGCTGTTTTCGCTGCATAACATTTAGAAGTTGTCCCTTTTCAGATTTAGAAGAAGCGACTGCTAAATGCTAACTCCTGTTCGGATAAGCTGGTAGCATAGCTAGCATACAGGGATCGGTGGTGGTAGTCAAAGTTGTTTTAAACTATTGGGGTTGACATCCACACAAGCATTATACTCAGATTTTAACCTCAACATAGTGTGAAATACACATATAAACAATAGACTAAACGTAGGCTAATTTTGTTCGGGGGCAATGCGGAGATTCGGGATCCCCCCCACACGTTTAAATGGTATTTACATTGTTTTGGTCGAGTTCCATTGACATCTCTACCGCATCTATGGAAGGGGAAGCTTGCCACAAAAAGTGGAGGCAGTTGCGGGACTAGCTTGTAAAGTTAAACAAAAATGAAGGATTGAAGTGGAGATGTGGGTGTAAAAATGGTGCCGCCTTTTTACTTCATGCAATCTTGGCTGAGCTCCTATGTCAAGCATCGGGAAACCGACTCCAACATCTGAGGTAAGGTCTTGTCTTTTCCTTTAACCAGATGCTCATAATAATTATTAGCTGGCTGGCTATAGAGATTAGCCCTGAATCCCTATGAGTGGTGGTGCAGACCAATTTATTGGATGCGTATGACACACTCCGCTCTGCTCTACTCCTCGAAGCGTAAGAAGTATGAATGCTCTGACTTCTGTGGAAGCCGCATAGCGGTATATGCTGTATGGCCACTGTAGCTCCTGATTGAGCATAAACCGGCTTAAGCAGACAACTCTCATGGACAGTTGGTCACATTCCAGGTCTCTGAAACACAAAGAGACAGAGGCCAGGTAAATAACCGTAATCCTCCTACATCTCACTGCTTTCTGCAGGTTAGTCCACATGCCCCCTCCTCCCACGCCTTCCCCACACTAACAAGGTCGTTCATGACTAAAATGACTACCCCTTTGACTGAACTCTAGTCTGATCTGGCTGCCACCTTGACAGTAACTGAACAAACTATATCCAGTTATGAACAGTTCATTTTTTATAAACTCTCTTTGACCTGTTCTCTCATGTTCCCCTCTGTCCTCCTTCCTTCCTGCCTCCATTCCTCCAAGGTGTATTTGGCCATTAAATACCAGTCCAGTTACACACTCACTGTAAAGGGTTCCAGAGGTAAAACTGTCTTCCATTGTACAATGTATTTTTGAGTGCATTTTGAGCAATGTTTTTTGGTGCTCTGGCATGGTGTCAAGCCATTACTGGAGCCATTTGAACCAAATAAGTCTGTGGCTGCAGGCTTCTTATAATGAAGTGGTGCTGGGACTGAGAAGAGTAGGGCAACTCTTCAATCAGTGTCAATTTAGTTTTAGATGTAGTTTTAGTCTTTATGACTAAAATACCTTTTAGTCTTTGTCTCATTTTAGTCATTTCATCTGTCCACCAGAGACAGCAGAGGGGTCAGACTTTGTTTTAGTATGGTCAGGGCGTGAGTTGGGTGGGTTATCTATGTTCGTTTTTCTATGTTGGTTTTTMCGTTTGGCCTGGTATGATTCTCAATCAGAGGCAGGTGTCGTTAGTTGTCTCTGATTGAGAATCATACTTAGGTAGCCTTTTTCCACCTGTGTTGCGTGGGTGTTTATTTTCCATATCAGTGTTTGTTCCATACGGGACTGTGTTCGGTTTTCATTTATTCTCTTGTTCCTTTTGTTTTTCTGTGTCCAGTGATATTTCATTAAAATATATTATGGACACATACCATGCTGCGCATTGGTCCGACATTTCTTACTCCTCGTCAGAGGAGGACGAAGAGAACCGTTACATGAATGAGTGGGGGATGGAGAACTTGAATGTAGTTTGTTTGAAGTTGGCTCCCACAGGTCATGTTACTCTCAACCACTATTGAGCATAAAAAAATCTGTTAGAACTCAAGTTTACTATTACTTATTTTATTTAACCTTTATTTTAGCAGTGGGTGAGCACTGCATCAATACATCCAATACACAACACATTTATAAACATACACTGCTCAAAAAAATAAAGGGAACACTTAAACAACACAATGTAACTCCAAGTCAATCACACTTCTATGAAATCAAACTGTCCACTTAGGAAGCAACACTGATTGACAATAAATTTCACATGCTGTTGTGCAAATGGAATAGACAAAAGGTGGAAATTATAGGCAATTAGCAAGACACCCAAAAAAGGAGTGATTCTGCAGGTGGTGACCACAGACCACTTCTCAATTCCTATGCTTCCTGGCTGATGTTTTGGTCACTTTTGAATTCTGGCGGTGCTCTCACTCTAGTGGTAGCATGAGACGGAGTCTACAACCACACAAGTGGCTCAGGTAGTGCAGTTCATCCAGGATGGCACATCAATGCGAGCTGTGGCAAAAAGGTTTGCTGTGTCGTCAGCGTAGTCTCAAGAGCATGGAGGCGCTACCAGGAGACAGGCCAGTACATCAGGAGACGTGGAGGAGGCCGTAGGAGGGCAACAACCCAGCAGCAGGACCGCTACCTCCGCCTTTGTGCAAGGAGGTGCACTGCCAGAGCCCTGCAAAATGACCTCAGCAGCACAAATGTGCATATGCAGCATATGGTCTACAGGGTCTGAGGATCTCATCTCGGTACCTAATGGCAGTCAGGCTACCTCTGGCGAGCACATGGAGGGCTGTGCGGCCCACAAAGAAATGCCACCCCACACCATGACTGACCCACCGCCAAACCGGTCATGCTGGAGGATGTTGCAGGCAGCAGAACATTCTCCACGGCGTCTCCAGACTCTGTCACGTCTGTCACATGTGCTCATGTGCTCAGTGTGAACCTGCTTTCATCTGTGAAGAGCACAGGGCGCCAGTGGCGAATTTGCCAATCTTGGTGTTCTCTGGCAAATGCCAAACGTCCTGCACGGTGCTGGGCTGTAGCACAACCCCCACCTGTGGACGTCGGGCCCTCATACCACCCTCATGGAGTCTGTTTCTGACGTTTGAGCAGACACATGCACATTTGTGGCCTGCTGGAGGTCATTTTGCAGGGCTCTGGCAGTGCACCTGTAACAGTATAACTTTAGACCGTCCCCTCGCCCCGACACGGGCGCGAACCAGGGACTCTCTGCACACATCAACAACAGTCGCCCACGAAGCGTCGTTACCCATCGCTCCACAAAAGCCGCGGCCCTTGCAGAGCAAGGGGAACCCTACTTAAGTCTCAAGCAAGTGACGTAACTGATTGAAACGCTACTAGCGCGTACCCGCTAACTAGCTAGCCATTTCACATCCGTTACACTCACCCCCCTTTCAACCTCCTCCTTTTCCGCAGCAACCAGTGATCCGGGTCAACAGCATCAATGTAACAGTATAACTTTAAACCGTCCCCTCGCCCCAACACGGGCGCGAACCAGGGACCCTCTGCACACATCGACAACTGACGCCCACGCAGCGTCGTTACCCATCGCTCCACAAAAGCCGCGCCTTGCGAGCAAGGGGAAACCCTACTTAAGTCTCAGAGCAAGTGACGTAACTGATTGAAACGCTACTAGCGCGTACCCGCTAACTAGCTAGCCATTTCACATCCGTTACACACCTCCTTGCACAAAGGGGAGGTAGCGGTCCTGCTGCTGGGTTGTTGCCCTCCTACGGCCTCCTCCACGTCTCCTGATGTACTGGCCTGTCTCCTGGTAGCGCCTCCATGCTCTAGAGACTACGCTGACAGACAGCAAACCTTTTTGCCACAGCTCGCATTGATGTGCCATCCTGGATGAACTGCACTACCTGAGCCACTTGTGTGGGTTGTAGACTCCGTCTCATGCTACCACTAGAGTGAGAGCACCGCCAGAATTCAAAAGTGACCAAACAATCAGCCAGGAAGCATAGGAATTGAGAAGTGGTCTGTGGTCACCACCTGTAGAATCACTCCTTTTTTGGGGTGTCTTGCTAATTGCCTATAATTTCCACCTTTTGTCTATTCCATTTGCACAAAGCATGTGAAATTTATTGTCAATCAGTGTTGCTTCCTAAGTGGACAGTTTGATTTCACAGAAGTGTGATGACTTGGAGTTACTTGTGTTGTTTAAGTGTTCCCTTTATTTTTTTGGCAGTGTATATTATATCGAGTATTGTCACGTTCCTGACCTGTTTTCTCTTATTTTTGTATGTGTTTAGTTGGTCAGGGCTGAGTTGGGGTGGGCATTCTATGTTATGTGTTTTCTATGTTTGTTTAAATGGTTGCCTGATCAGGTTTCAATTAGAGGCAGGTGTTTGACATTTCCTCTGATTGAGAACCATATTAAGGTAGGATGTTCTCACTGTTTGTTTGTGGGTGATTGTGTCTTCCGTGTCTGTGTATGTTGCACCACACGGGACTGTTTCGTTCATGTATGTAGTCTGTTCCTGTTCGTGCGTTCTTCGTGTTTATGTAAGTGCTCAAGTTCAGGTCTGTCTACGTCGTTTTGTTGTTTTGTAATTTTTCAAGTATATTTTCGTGTTAGTGTTCGTTTACATCTTGTTAAATAAATTKATTCATGTCTTCATCACCCGCTGCGCCTTGGTCCAATCTCTCTCCGCAAGACGAACGTTACAAGTATGGAGAACACAATCACTATAATGAAATATGTGGATCAATAGGCAATAAGACACATAGACAATACTAATATATTGTATGCCTCAGGTATTATATATATACATATATAGAAATCGAAGACAAATATCTTAAATGAATATGCAACCATTTACACAACTGGATTAGCACGAGAAGCAAAAATATATTTTACTTACTGATCTAAAAAATTATATTACCTTCTCCTTCCAACCTTTCACCCYCGCAGGACTCCTCGTGTCACTCTKCCGGTCAATATCTTCAAAAATCGCATCCAAATGTGTATACTTGAAGTTCAATTTAGCGTCTATACTCTTAGTAGCCATGTTGTACTTCTTAAATTTGGAAAAAACTTTGTAGAAGTAATCGAGCGATGCGTAATGTAATCTCAATCTAAAAGAGGTGTTGTGTAGCCAATACGTAACTTCTCTAGGATAGYGGGCAGCATTTTCACTTTTGGATAAATAGCGTGCCCAATTTCAACTTCCTTCTACTCACCCCCAGAATATAAGATATGCATATTATTAGTAGATTTGGATAGAAAACACTCTGAAGTTTCTAAAACTGTTTGAATCATGTCTGTGAGTTTATTTTCATCGGGACAGGGGGCAGCATTTCCACTTTGAACGAATTGCGTGCCCAAATAGAATTTCCTCCTACTCTGTCCCAGAAGGTAATACATGCATATTATTATTACTATTGTATAGAAAACACTCTGAAGTTTCTACAACTGTTTGAATTATGTCTGTAAGTATAACAGAACTCATATGGCAGACAAAAACCTGAGAAGAAATCCAAACAGGAAGTGAGAACTCGATTTTCAAAACAGTGCCAAATGATACCCCTTTTAGTTATGGATGAGCAAACACTTCCTAGGGCTTCCACTAGAGGTCACCGTTTTTAGATTCTGGTTATATGATTCTACTATAAAGGAGGGGCTCATACGAGCTATTTTACTAAGTGGTCTTCAGAAATTCTCAGTCTCATTTTGCGCGCGAGAGAGAGTGCTCTCGTTCCAATGCTCTTTCTTCAGACAATGAAATTCTCCGGTTGGATCCTTATTGATGATTAATGTTAAAAACATCCTAAATATGGATTGCATACATCATTTGACTTGTTTCTACGACCTGTAACGGAACTTTTTGAGCTTTTGTCTGGAGGGATTGCTCGTGCGTCATGAAAATGGATTACTGGGCTGAACATGCTAACAACAAGTGGCTAAATGATGGGCTTTATGGAACTTTTTAGTCATTTATTGTCGAACTGGGAATCCTGGGAGTGCCTTCTGATGAAGTTATTCGAAGGTAAGTGCATATTTATAGTGTTTTTGTAGCTTCTGTTGACGCCAAAATGGCGACTATTTCTTTGGCTGGATTGTGCTCTGAGCTCCGTTCTCAGATTATTCTTTTTCCGTAAAGTTTTTTTTGAAATCTGACACAGCGGTTGCATAGAGGATAAGTTTATCTTTAATTCTGTGAATAACACTTGCAATCTTTTACCAATGTTTATTATGAGTATTTCTGCAAAATCACCGGATATTTTGGAATAAAAACATTACTGCACGTAACGCGCCAATGTAAACTGAGATTCTTTTTATATATACAGTGGGAGAACAAGTATTTGATACACTGCCGATTTTGCAGTTTTCCTACTTACAAAGCATGTAGAGGTCTGTAATTTTTATCATAGGTACACTTCAACTGTGAGAGACGGAATCTAAAACAAAAATCCAGAAAATCACATTGTATGATTTTTAGAGTAATTAATTTGCATTTTATTGCATGACATAAGTATTTGATACATCAAGAGAGCAGAACTTAATATTTGGTACAGAAACCTTTGTTTGCAATTACAGAGATCATACGTTTCCTGTAGTTCTTTACCAGGTTTGCACACACTGCAGCAGGGATTTTGGCCCACTCCTCCATACAGACCTTCTCCAGATCCTTCAGGTTTCGGGCTGTCGCTGGGCAATACGGACTTTCAGCTCCCTCCAAAGTTTTTCTATTGGGTTCATCTCTGGAGACTGGCTAGGCCACTCCAGGACTTGAGATGCTTCTTACGGAGCCACTCCTTAGTTGCCCTGGCTGTGTGTTTCGGGTCATTGTCATGCTGGAAGACCCAGCCACGACCCATCTTCATGCTCTTACTGAGGGAAGGAGGTTGTTGGCCAAGATCTCCGATACATGGCCCCATCCATCCTCCCCTCAATACGTGCAGTCGTCCTGTCCCCTTTGCAGAAAAGCATCCCCAAAGAATGATGTTTCCACCTCCATGCTTCACGGTTGGGATGGTGTTCTTGGGGTTGTACTCATCCTTCTTCTTCCTCCAAACACGGAGAGTGGAGTTTAGACCAAAAAGCTTTATTTTTGTCTCATCAGACCACATGACCTTCTCCCATTCCTCCTCTGGATCATCCAGATGGTCATTGGCAAACTTCAGACGGGACTGGACATGCGATGGCTTGAGCAGGGGGACCTTGCGTGCGCTGCAGGATTTTAATCCATGACGGCGTAGTGTGTTACTAATGGTTTTCTTTGAGACTGTGGTCCCAGCTCTCTTCAGGTCATTGACAGGTCCTGCCGTGTAGTTCTGGGCTGATCCCTCCACTTCTTCATGATCATTGATGCCCCACGAGGTGAGATCTTGCATGGAGCCCCAGGCCGAGGGTGATTGACCGTCATCTTGAACTTCTTCCATTTTCTAATAATTGCGCCAACAGTTGTTGCCTTCTCACCAACTGCTTGCCTATTGTCCTGTAGCCCATCCCAGCCTTGTGCAGGTCTACAATTTTAGCCCTGATGTCCTTACACAGCTCTCTGGTCTTGGCACTTGTGGAGCGTTTGGAGTCTGTTTGATTGAGTGTGTGGACAGGTGTCTTTTATACAGATAACGAGTTCAAACAGGTGCAGTTAATACAGCTAATGATTGGAGAACAGGAGGGCTTCTTAAAGAAGAACGAACAGGTCTGTGAGAGCCGGAATTCTTACTGGTTGGTAGGTGATCAAATACTTATGTCATGCAATAAAATGCAAATTAATTACTTAAAAATCATACAATGTGATTTTCTGGATTTTTGTTTTAGATTCCGTCTCTCACAGTTGAAGTGTACCTATGATAAAAATTACAGACCTCTACATGCTTTGTAAGTAGGAAAACCTGCAAAATCGGCAGTGTATCAAATACTTGTCTCCCCACTGTATATGCACATTATCGAACAAAACATAAATGTATTGTGTAACATGATGTCATCTGATGAAGATGTTCAAAGGTTAGTGATTCATTTTATCTCTATTTGTGGTTTTCTGAAAGCTATCTTTGCTGTGAAAAAAATGTCTGTGCTTTTTTGGATTTGGTGGTGAGCTAACATAAATATATGTTGTGTTTTCGCTGTAAAACATTTTAAAAATCGGACATGTTGGCTGGATTCACAAGATGTTTATCTTTCATTTGCTGATTGGACTTGTTAATGTGTGAAAGTTAAATATTTAAAAAAAATATTTTTTGAATTTCCCGCGCTGCCTTTTCAGTGGAATGTTGGGGGGGGGGGTTCCGCTAGCGGAACGTGTGTCCTAGACAGGATAACAGAACTTATGTAGCAGGCAAAACCCCGAGGACAAACCATTCAGATTTTTTTCTTTTTGAGGTCACTGTCTGTTCAATGAGATTTCATTGGGATACTAGATTTCTAAGTGACTTGTTTGCAGTTCCTACGCTTCCACAGGATGTCACCAGTCTTTGGAAATTGGTTGAGGTTATTCCTTTGTGTAATGAAGAAGTACGGCCATCTTGAATGAGTGTCATTTGAAGTGTACTTTTTGAGAGAGGCGCATGACTCGAAAAGTAGCGTCAGTTTGTTGTCTTCCTGTATTAAACACAGATAGTCCCGTCTTCAATTTGATCGATTATTACGTTTAAAAATACCTACAGTTGTATTACAAAAGTAGTTTGAAATGTTTTGGAAAAGTTTACACGTAACTTTTGAGATATTTTGGAGTGACGTTGCGCAAATTGAGCTGTTTTTTTCTGGATCATTTTGGATATATATGGATGGAATTAATTGAACAAGAGGACCATTTGTGATGTTTTTGGGACATATTGGAGTGCCAACAAAAAGAAGGAAAGGCATGATTTATATTTTATTTCTGCGTTTTGTGTTGTGCCTGCAGGGTTGAAATATGCTACACTCTCTTTGTTTACTGTTGTGCTATCATCAGATAATAGCATCTTATGCTTTCGCCGAAAAGCCTTTTTGAAATCTGACATGTTGGCTGGATTCACAACGAGTGTAGCTTTAATTTGGTATCTTACATGTGTGATTTAATGAAAGTTGATTTTTATAGTAATATATTTGAATTTGGCGGGCTACATTTTTCTGATTGTTGGCCAAGTGGGACGCTACCGTCCCACCTATCCTAGAGAGGTTTTAAGAACAAGTGTATCTTTAATTCTATGTAAAACATGTATCTTTCATCAAAGTTTATGATGAGAATTTGTGTTATTTGACGTGGCTCTCTGCAATTTCTCTGGATATTTTGGAGGCATTTCTGAACATGGTGCCAATGTAAACGGAGGTTTTTGGATATAAATATGAACTTAATCGAACAAGACATATATGTATTGTGTCCTATGAGTGTCCATCTGATGAAGATCATCAAAGGTTAGTGATTAATTTTATCTSTATTTGTGGCTCCTCTCTTTGACTGGAAAAATGGCAGAATTTTTCTTTGAGTTGGTGGTGACCTAACATAATCATTTGTGGTGCTTTTGCTGAAAAGCCTATTTGAAATCGGATACTTTGGTGGGATTAACAACAAGATTACTTTTAAAATGGTATAAGACACATGTKATTTTAATTATGAGATTGCTGTTGTTTGAATTTGMCTCCCTGCACTTTCACTGGCTGTTGTCATATCGATCCCATTACCGGGATTGCAGCCATATGAAGTTAATGTATTACATAAGGAGAAAATTATTAAGAAGTATGAGAAGGAGGAGGTATAGAGAAAGTAGGGAAAATAAAAGGAGGGTGAGAAGAGAGCTGAGGTAAGATGTGAGTGAACAACACTAGCAGGATGGAGGTGGATGTGTTCCAATCTGCCAAGTGGCCTGGTGATCTACAAAGACTCATTGTTCCCATCACAAAGGCAGAGGCAGGGTGTGTACTAGGAGGGAGCACAGACATACACACACGCACACACACGCACACACACACACACACACACATACACTGGGCCCAATCTGATGATAATAACATACTGGCTGGCAACCTTCTCCATGGCAACAACGTGGTGGTCGTGTTGGCAGAGCGGCACTGTGCTGTGTGGCGTGGCCAGGGTGCCAGTAGACAGTTAATTGCCTGGGCTTTAGTCAACTCTATCTGTGGCCATGAGCAGAAGGAGAGGAGATGTAGCCTACACCAACACACACACCACAGAGGGAGAGACCAAGTATCTGTAATGGAGGGTGCTGCTGTGCTGTCTACCAAACATGAGAAAGAGAGAGGTAAGAAACAAAGGGAGATAGAGCGAGAGGTAAAAAGCAAAGAAAAATAGAACGAGAGGTAAGAGAAAAAGAGAGAGTCCGAGAGAGAGAGGTAAAAGACAGAGAGATAGAGCGAGAGGTAAGAGACAAAGGTTAGAGAGCGAGAGGTAAGAGACAAAGAGGCAAAGAGAGAGAGTGAGAGAGGTAAGAGACAAAGAGAGATAGAGCGAGAGAGGTAAGAGACAAAGAGATATAGAGCGAGAGGTAAAAGACAAATAGCCAGAGCGAGAGGTAAGAGACAAAGAGAGAGAGCGCGAAAGCGAGAGAGAGAGAGGTAAGAGACAATAAGAGATAGAGCAAGAGAGGTAAGAGAAAAAGAGAGAGTGAGAGAGAGGTAAGAAGAAGAGAAGTAAGAGACAAAAAGAGAGTGAGAGGTAAGAGACGAGAGAGAGCGAGAGGTAAGAGGCAAAAAGAGAGAGCGAGAGGTAAGAGACAAAGAGAGATAGAGAGAGAGAGAGAGGTAAGAGAGAAAAAGAGATAGAGCGAAGGGTAAGAGACAAAGAGAGAGAGCGAGAGGTAAGAGACAAGGCGAGAAAGAGCAAGAGAGGTAAGAGAAAAAGAAAGAGCGAGATAGAGGTAAGAGACAAAGAGAGAGAGAGGTAAGAGACAAAGAGAGAGTGAACGAAAGCAAGAGAGAGAGAGGTAAGAGACAAAGAGAGATAGAGCGAGAGGTAAGAGACAAGGCGAGAAAGAGCGAGGGGTAAGAGACAAAGAGAGGTAAGAGACAAAAAGAGAGGTAAGAGAGAGAGGTAAGAGACAAAGAGAGAGCACAAGGTAAGAGAGGTAAGAGAAAAAGAAAGAGCGAGAGAGAGGTAAGAGACAAAGAGAGGTAAGAGACAAAAAGAGAGTGAGAGGTAAGAGACGAGAGATAGAGCGAGAGGTAAGAGACAAAAAGAGAGAGCGAGAGGTAAGAGACAAAGAGAGATAGAGAGAGATAGATGTAAGAGAAAGAGAGGTAACAGACATAGAGATAGAGTGAGAGGTTAGAGACAAAGGTGAGAGAGTGAGAGGTAAGAGACAAAGAGAGAGAGAGAGCGAGAGAGGTAAGGCAAAGAGAGAGAGCGAGAGGTAAGAGA
>NC_036842.1:69966718-69977420 GCF_002910315.2 Salvelinus sp. IW2-2015 | reverse complement strand
CAAAGAGGCCAAAGAGAGAAGCGAGAGAGGTAAGAGACAAAGGAAGAGATAGAGCGAGAGAGAGAAGAGGTAAGAGACAAAGAGAGATCGAGCGAAGGGTAAGAGACAAGAGAGAGAGAGTGAGAGAGAGATAGAGGTAAGAGAAAGAGAGTAAGAGACATAGAGGTAGAGCGAGAGGTAAGAGACCAGAGAGAGTAGAGGAAGAGGTATGAGACAGAGAGATAGAGCAAGAGGTAGAGATAGATCGAGAGGTAAGAGAAAAAGAGAGATAGAGCGAGATGTAAGAGCCAAACAGAGATAGAGCGAGATGTAAGAGACAAACAGAGATTAGAGCGAGAGGTAGAGGCAAGAGAGAGAGAGAGAGAGCGGTAAGAGGCAAAAAGAGATCGAGCGAAGGGAAGAGACAAAGCGAGATAGAGCGAGAGGTAAGAGAGAGAGCAGGAGGTAAGAGACAAAGAGAGAGAGAGAGAAGAGAGAGAGAGAGGAGTAAGACATAGAGAGATAGAGGTAAGAGAAAAAAGAGAGCGGAGAAGAGAGGTAAGAGACAAAGAGAAGGTAAGAGACAAAAAGAGAGTGAGAGGTAAGAGACGAGAGATAGAGCGAGAGGTAAGAGGCAAAAGAGAGAGAGCGAGAGGTAAGAGACAAAGAGAGATAGAGCGAGAGAGAGATAGAGGTAAGAGAAAAGAGAGGTAAGAACAAAGAGATAGAGTGAGAGGTAAGAGAGAAAGAGAGATAGAGCAAGAGGTAAGAGACAGAGAGATAGAGCAAGAGGTAAGAGACAGAGAGATAGAGCGAGAGGTAAGAGACAAAGAGAGAGAGAGCGCGATGTAAGAGACAAACAGAGATAGAGGAGAGTAAGAGACAAAAAGAGATCGAGCGAAGGGTAAGAGACAAAGAGAGAGAGTGAGAGAGAGATAGAGGTAAGAGAAGAGGAGTAAGAGAACAAGCAGGTAGAGCGAGAGGTAAGAGACCAAGAGAGAATAGAGGAGAGGTATGAGACAGAAAGATAGAGAAGAGGTAAGAGACAGAGAGATAGAGCGAAGGTAAGAGACAAGAGAGATAGAGCGAGAGGTAAGAGACAAAGCGAGAGAGGAGAGGTAAGACAATAGAGAGAGAGCGAGAGGTAAAGACGAGAGAGCGAGAGAGAGAGGTAAGAGACAAAGAGAGAAAGCGAGAGGTAAGAGACAAAAGAGAGAGAGTGAGAGATAGATGTAAGAGAAAGAGAGGTAACAGACATAGAGATAGAGTGAGAGGTTAGAGACAAAGGTGAGAGAGTGAGAGGTAAGAGACAAAGAGAGAGAGAGCGAGAGAGGTAAGGCAAAGAGAAGAGAGCGAGAGGTAAAAGAGACAAAGAAGAGAAAGAGAGAGAGCGAGAGAGGTAAGAGACAAAGAGAGATAAGAGCGGAGAGAGAGAGAGGTAAGAGACAAAGAGAGATCGAGCGAAGGGTAAGAGACAAAAGAGAGAGTGAGAGAGAGATAGAGGTAAGAGAAAGAGAGTAAGAGACATAGAGGTAGAGCGAGAGGTAAGAGACCAAGAGAGATAGAGGAAGAGGTATGAGACAGAGAGATAGAGCAAGAGGTAAGAGATAGATCGAGAGGTAAGAAGAAAAAGAGAGATAGAGCGAGATGTAAGAGCCAAAACAGGAATAGAGCGAGATGTAAGAGACAAACAGAGATAGAGCGAGAGGTAAGAGGCAAAGAGAGAGAGAGAGGAGAGCGGTAAGAGGCAAAAAGAGATCGAGCGAAGGAAAGAGACAAAGCGAGAAGAGCGAGAGGTAAGAGAGAAACAGGAGGTAAGAGACAAAGAGAGAGAGAAGAGAGAGAGAGAGAGAGGTAAGAGACATAGAGAGATAGAGGTAGAGACAGAAGAAGAGAGCGAGAGGTAGAGACAAAGGTAAGAGACAAGAGAGAGAGAGAGAAGCTAAAGACGTAGAGAGATAGAGCCAGAGGTAAGAACAAAAGTGAGAGAGCGAGAGGTAAGAGACAAAGAGAGATAGAGCGAGAGGTAAGAGACAAAGCGAGAGAGCGAGAGGTAAGTGACATATAGAGAGAAGCGCGAGAGGTAAGAGAGAGAGCGAGAGAGAAGGTAAGAGAGACAGAGGGAGAGGTAAGAGACATAGATAGATATAGCGAGAGAGGTAAGAGACAAAAAGAGATTGAGCGAAGGGTAAGAGACAAAGAGATAGAGTGAGAGGTAAGAGAGAAAGAGAGATAGAGCAAGAGGTAAGAGGACAGAGAGATAGAGCAAGAGGTAAGAGACAGAGAGATAGAGTGAGAGGTAAGAGACAAAGAGAGAGAGAGCGCGATGTAAGAGACAAACAGAGATAGAGCGAGAGGTAAGAGAGAGAGAGAGAGAGAGAGAGAGAGAGAGAGGTAAGAGACAAAAAGAGATCGAGCGAAGGGTAAGAGACAAAGAGAGAGAGTGAGAGAGAGATAGAGGTAAGAGAAAGAGAGTTAAGAGACATAGCGGTAGAGCGAGAGGTAAAGACCAAGAGAGATAGAGAAGAGGTATGAGACAGAAAGATAGAGCAAGAGGTAAGAGACAGAGAGATAGAGCGAGAGGTAAGAGAAAAAGAGAGATAGAGCGAGATGTAAGAGCCAACAAGAGTAGAGCGAGATGTAAGAGACAAACAGAGAATAGACGAGAGGTAGCAGGCAAACGAGAGAGAGAATCTCTCTCTTTAGAGAGATAGAGCGAGAGGTAAGAGACAAAGAGAGAGAGAGCGCGATGTAAAAGACAAACAGAGATAGAGCGAGAGGTAAGAGACAAAGAGAGAGAGAGAGCGAGAGGTAAGTGACATATAGAGAGAGAGCGAGAGGTAAGAGAGAGAGCGAGAGAGAGAGGTAAGAGACAAAGAGAGAAAGCGAGAGGACGATACAACAGTAATAGGCCTGATTACAAACATTGACGATACAGCCTACAGGGAGGAGGTGAGGGCCCTTGGAGTGTGATGCCAGGAAAATAACCTCTCACTCAATGTAGACAAAACAAATGAGCTGATCGTGGACTTCAGGAAACAGCAGAGGGAGCACGCCCCCATCCACATCGACGGGACCGCAGTGGAGTAGGTGAAAAGCTACAAGTTCCTCGGCGTACACATCACTGACGAACTGAAATGGTCCACCCACACAGACAGTGTGGTGAAGAAGGCGCAACAGCATCTCTTCAACCTCAGGAGGCTGAAGAAATGTGGCTTAGCACCTAAAACCCTGATAAACTTTTACAGATGCACAATTCAGAGCATCCTGTCGGGCTGTATCACCGCCAGGTACGGCAACTGCACCGCCCGCAACCGCAAGGCTCTCCAGAGGGTGGTGCGGTCTACCCAATGCATCACCGGGGTCAAACTACCTGCCCTCCAGGACAGCTACAGCACCCAATGTCACAGGAAGGCCAAAAAGATCATCAAGGACAACAACCACCTGAGCCACTGCCTGTTCACCCCGCTATCATCCAGAAGGCGAGGTCAGTGCAGGTGCATCAAAGCTGGGACCGAGAGACTGAAAAACTGCTTCTATCTCAAGGCCATCAGACTGTTAAATAGCCATCACTAGGCAGCTTCCACCAGGTTACGTAACCCTGCACCTTAGAAGCTGCTGCCCTATATACATAGACTTGAAATCACTGGCCACTTTAATAATGGAACACTAGTCACTCTAATAATGTTTACATATTTTTGCTTTACTCATCTCATATGTATATACTGTATTCTATTCTACTGAATTTAAGTCTATGCCACTCCGACATTGCCTATCCTAATATGTATATATTCCTTAATTGCATTATTTTACTTTTAGGTTGTGTGTATTGTTGTGAATTGTTCGATATTACTGCACTGTTGGAGCTAGAAACACAAGCATTTTGCTACACCCGCAATAACATCTGCTAAACATGTGTATGTGACAAATAACATTTTATTTGATTTGAACTTTGCTGTGATGTTTAACATACAATTTGAATCTCTCTAATTGAATAGAATCCACAGATTGCGAGTTGAAGATAAATCATTTTTACTAAGAGTATTAGTATATTAGTAATTGACTGGCCAGGTCTCTCAATCTTCCAACAATGCTATTTCTAAGGTCAATTTTAGATTAATGTTATGCTTTTTTTGTAATCTTGGATTGAGCAAAATTCCCATAACAATCCCGATAGCTCCATGAAAGGCATAACTCTACCATTCCAATTTACAATATAATTTAAAAACAAAATACCCTTCTCAAACATATTTTCCATAAATCCAGGTATTTTATCAACCAGCACATTTGAGTTCAACCATAATATTTGTTGTAATATTCATTTTATTTTTTTCTGGGGGATGAAATGTAATTTCTAACAAGCTCTACATTGCTTGTTTGAAAAAGAGAGACACTTTGAACGAGGTTTCATTTTCAATTAATCAAACATTTGAAATGGCAATCTGCATAAAGGCAATTTCTAAACAAACGATGACCTTTTGTTAGTAATCTACCATTTTGAAGTAAAACGTTTGTTAAGTGAAGCTTTTAGAGAGAGGTTTTGTGCTTTCATATTTAATAATCTCAGCCCACCCAGTTCATATTCATTGTATAGATAGGGACGCTTTATCTTGTCTGGTTTAGCATTCCAGATAAAGCTAAATATTTTTTGCTTATATGATTTGAAAAACGAATCACCAGGAGTAGGCAACGCCATAGGTAACTGTTTAAACTGAGATAAGACTAAGGAGTTAATCAGTGTAATTTTTCCATAAATAGACAGGTATTTACCTCTCCATGGTTGCAGGATCTTGTCTATTTTTACTAGTTTTCTATAGAAATTCATTGTGGAGAGCTCATTTATATATTTTGTAATATGAATGCCAAGTATGTCTACTTCACCGTCAGTCCATTTTATAGGCAAACTGCAGGGTAATGTAAAAGTTGTGTATTTTAAAGATTCAATACGTAAAATGGTACACTTATCATAATTAGGTTTTAGTCCAGAGTCCAGAGGCCAGAAAAGGTATCTAGATCTTCAATGAGACATTGCAGGTGTCTAAATTGTGGACTTCATATAAAACGTGAGTCATTGGCATACATGGACACCTTTATTTTTAAGCCTTGGATYWCTAATCCTCTAATGTTGTTATTTGATCTGATTTTAATAGTTAGCATTTCYATGGTCATAATGAATAAATATGGTGACAGCGGACAACCTTGTTTAACTTCAGCAGCTATTTACTATTTTACACCTGGGGTTGCTATACATTACTTTTACCCATTGAATAAGAGACTCACCGAAATGGAAAAAAATCCAGGCATTTATACATAATATCCAGTCTTACTTTATCAAAGGCCTTTTCAAAATTTGCTAAGAAAACCAGGCCTGGCTTCTTAGTTGTTGTATGTTATTCTATTATTTCTAGTAGTTGTCGTAAAGATGTCTCCAATGTATCATCCATGTAAAAAAAAKCTGTCTGATCAGGATGAACAATACCTGGTAAAATCTTTTTAATTCTGAGTGCTGTGCATTTCGCTAGTACTTTTGCATCACATCATTGGTGTAAGAGGCCTCCAGTTTTTTAGATGGACTGGATCTTTATATTTGCCATCTGGGTCTTGTTTTAATAATAGTGAAATCAGACCATCCTGCTGAGTACCTGACAAGTTACCATTTCTATAAGAGCAGTTAAAACAAGCTAATAATGGTGCTTTGAGTATAAAAAAAAGGCTTGATATACCTTTACCAGTATGCCATCAAGCCCTGGGAGTTTTCTAGAATGAAAGAACTTATTAGCCTCAAAGTTATTCCTCTGTAATTTGCATTTGTTAATTTTTATTTATTTATTATTATTTGGAAAGAATTCCAGTTAGTAATCGTCATTCATAGGGTGAGGAGGAGACGGAAAAGAAACATCTACTTAAAATATTTAGCTTCCTTTTTTTATATAATTTGGAGAATCATGGATGATTCCGTCTTTAGTAACGAGTTCCTGTTAATTATTTTTGATAGCGTTCCTGTGTTGAAGATTTTTGTGTTTTTTTTCTCCATATTCCATCCAATTTTCGTTCTTGAATAAGTTCCTGCYGTTCTTTTGGTTCCTTCTGTTTGTTTTTAACTTCTCCCCTACTCATTTATATATAGATTACTYCCTCTCTACCTACCTACACAACCCATCCATCACTCTCTTGTTGGAGACTCCATCTTTATCTAAGTGCATGTGTGATACATTGCAGGGTAGGGATGTGACCAATGGAAAATGTTTCTTAATGTTTAAACATACAATTTTCTATCTGTTTTCCGTTAAAACTACAAGAAAAATGCATAAAATCCCACGAGAATTCACAAGGAAGCTGCTCTGCTACCAGCACCAGTTTGGATCCCTTTCAGATGGTTAAGTATTTCACCTCTACTACCATTACTGCACCTCAATTCCACACCGCAAAGTTAGCATTTCCTTCTCATTTAACTTCTCAAAGTATTGCCATACAGGACTTCACTGCTGTTGCTTGCCTTTCCCATTTTTCAAACTTTTAAAGATGATGACGTAGTGGTGGAGAGCAGACTCCAAAATAATTGATGCATTAATTAAGTCGACACCGGTGTCGACTCCCATTTCTGAGTGTCAAGATTTGATTCCGCTACTCAGTTGCCAGAAAGGAAGGAAACTGCTCAGGGACTTCACCATGAGGCCAATGGTGGTTTTAAAACCGTTACAGAGTTTAATGGTTGTGATATGATAAAACTGTGGATGGATCAACAACATTGTAGTTACTCCACAATACTAACCTAAATGACAGAGTGAAAAGAAGGTAGCCTGTAGAGAATACAAATATTCCAAAACATGCATCCTGTTTGCAAGAAGGCACTTAAGTCATACTGCAAAAAACATGGCAAAGAAATTAACTTCTTGTCCTGAATACAAAGCATTATGTTTGGAGCAAATCCAACACATCACTGAGTACCACTCTTCATATTTTCAAACATGGTGGTGGCTGCATCATGTTATGGGTATGCTTGGAATCGGTAAGGACTAGAGAATTTCTTAGCATGAAAATTAACAGAATACAGCTATAAGCACAGGCAAAATCCTCCAGGAAAACCTGGTTCAGCCTGCTATCCAACAGACACTGGGTGACATATTCACTTTTCAGCAGGACAATAAACAAAAAAAAGGCAATGCATACTTTGGGGTGCTTATCCTTGCTGGTGTTTTCAATGGGGAATCCACAGAATCCCAGTGGGATGCAGAAAACGGCAGAGAAGCTTTCTGTGCAACAATGTCTCTGGAAAACTTCCACGTTATTTCCAGGATGATCTGCTTCGATAACCAAGACACCAGACCAGCTCAGCGGCAGAGAGACAAGCTAGCTGCAATCAGGTCAGTGTGGAACAAGTGGGTGGACCGTCTTCCCCTGTTTACAACCCTGGGCCCAACTTTACGGTTGATGAGCAGCTTATGCCATTTAGGGGCTACTGCCCCTTCAGGCAGTACATACTGTCTAAACCCGCAAAATATGGAATCAAGATCTAGGCTGCCTGTGATGCTGCTTCATCATATGCGTGGAACTTGAAAGTGTATACGGGTTGTCCAGGGACTCCGTGGCCACAACATCACATGCGATAACTTTTTTACTTCGCACAAGCTGGGACAGGAGCTCCTCAAGAGGAAGCTGACAATGGTAGGAACAGTACGAAAAAACAAGCCAGAGCACCCACCTCAGCTGTTGAATACACAGAACAGGCCTAAAAAACAAAAAATAACAGAAATTCCAGTTAATCACTCAGCACTATTTTATACTGATAAGTCTGAGTCTGCCTCAGAATCTGTGGCTAGGAGGGAGGGAGTGACGGGGAAGAGAGTGGAGAGAGGAGGAGCAGAGAGAGAAACAGAGAGGGAGAGAGAGAGAAGGAGACTTGATTAAGCTCAAGTCACATCATCACAGGACGATGATCCGTACCAAGGTTAAAAAAGACAAGCCAATTTAAGTTCTTAAAAATCTAAATCAAACCCAAAATTACAATCAAACCCCTGCAGGTGCTTCAAGCCCTAGCTTTCTGATTGGATAAGTGTCTGTCTGCCCTGCGCTTTACTGGCAGAGGGTTAGTCTGGGAGACCTACAGGTGTTTCATGCTCTAGACTGGGCACTAACTGGGAATACTGGTGGTAGTGGGGGCTATACCAGAGGGCGAAACGGCATCGGAATCCAATACTATCATTCCCTTGTCCCTGTCAGTCAGAAGTACCTTCATAAAGTGGTCGTAACAAGTGATGAAGACATAAACACAAAACTATCCTCTGTGGGAAAGACAGTGTGAGACTGTGTGTGTGTGTGTGAGTGACTGTGTATGTGTAACTGTGTGTGTGAGACTGTGTGTGCGGCGTGTGTGTGCAGCGTGTTCATGCATATCAATCTGTGGAGTTTGATTGCTTGAAATATGCATGCACACTGTCTCGGAGAAGAATATTGAGCAATTAATAGCCCTATTCAATTAGGCATTATTTAAGACTATTATTTCTAATGGCATTTTTCAATCTATCTATCTTTTTTTTTCTCTCTCTCTCCCTCTGCAGCACAATCCTTTCATAGCACCCCAACAGCAATCCCTGCCAGATTAACTCAATAACCAATGAATTCCAATCAAAGCCAGCCGAGAGCGAGACACTACTTTGACAAGTAAACAATCAGAGCCAAGGAGACAATCGAGTGGTGATGGGCATCTCACAAATTAACAATATCACATCTCCTCCTATTACTTTATGACAGATGTTAGAACTACTAACATAACAAGAGAAAAAACGACTTCTGGTAAATCAAAAAATCTAATAAAATCACATTTTATTTGTCACATGCTGTCACGTTCCTGACCTGTTTTCTGTTGTTTTGTATGTGTGTGATGGTCAGGGCGTGAGTTTTGGGTGGGCATTCTATGTTGTGTGTTTCTATGTTGGTTTAGGGTTGCCTGGTATGGCTCTTAATTAGAGGCAGGTGTTTTGCGTTCCTCTAATTAAGAGTCATATTTAGGTAGGTTGTTTCACTGTGTTCGTTGTAGGTGGTTGTTACCTGTCTCTGTGTTTGTGTTCTGCACCAGATAGGTCTGTATCGGTTTTGCACGTTTGTTATTTTGTAAGTTGTTTGTAGTGTTCACTTGTTCTTATAATTAAACATGTTGAGCACTGGCTACGCTGCATTTTGGTCCTCTCCTTCACCCCAGGAAGAAAACCTTTACACATGCGCCAAATAAAACAGGTGTAGACCTTACCATGAAATGCTTACTTTCCAGCCCTTAACCAACAATGCAGTTCAAGAAATCGAGTTATATTTACTAAATTTTAAAAAAGCACAAAAATAACAAAAAAATGACATAACAATAACGAGGCTATATACAGGGGGTACCGGTACCGAGTCAATGTGTGGGGGTACAGGTTAGTCGAGGTAATTTGTAAAGTGACTATGCATAGATAATAAACAGAGAGTAGCAGAAGTGTACAAAAAAAGGATGGGGTCAAGTGTAAATAATTTGGGTGGCCATTTGATTAATTGTTCAGCAGTCTTATGGCTTGGGGGAACAAGCTGTTAAGGAGCCTTTTGGTCCTAGACTTGAGACTTTGACAATTTTTTTAGCCTTCCTCTGACACCGCCTAGTATATTGGTCCTGCATGTCAGGAAGCTTGGCCCCAGTGATGTACTGGGCCGTTTGCATTACCCTCTGTAGCGCCTTACGGTCAGATGCCGAGCAGTTGCCATACCAGGCGGTGATGCAACCGGTCAGGATGCTCTTGATGGTGCAGCTGTAGAACTTTTTGAGGATCTGGAGACCCATGCCAAATCTTTTCAGTCTCCTGAGGGGGAAAAAGTGTTGTTGTGCCCTCTTCACAACTGTCTTGGTGTGTTTGAACCATGATAGTTTGTTGGTAATGTGGACACCAAGGAACTTGAAACTCTCGACCCACTCCACTTCAGCCCCGTCGATGTTAATGGGGGCCTGTTTGGCCTCCTTTTCCTACAGTCCACGATCAGCTCTTTTGTCTTGCTCACATTGAGGGAGAGATTGTTATCCTGGCACCACATTTCCAGGTCTCTGACCTCCCTATAGGCTGTGTCATCGTTGTCTGTTATCAGGCCTACCGCCGTTGTGTCGTCAGCAAACTTAATGATGGTGTTGGAGTCGTGCTTGGCCACGCAGTCGTGGATGAACAGGGAGTACAGGAGAGGACTAAGCACGCACCCCTGAAGGGCCCCTGGATTGAGGATCAGCGTGGCAGATGTGTTGTTGCCTACCCTTACCACCTGGGGGCGGCCTGTCAGGAAGTCCAGGATCCAGTTGCAGAGAGAGGTGTTTAGTTCCAGGGTCCTTAGCTTAGTGATGAGCTTTGTGGGCAGTATGGTGCTGAACGCTGAGCTGTAGTCAATGAACATTTTTCTCACATAGGTGTTCCTTTTGTCCAGGTGGGAAAGGGCAGTGTGGAATGCGATTGATATTGTGTCATATGTGGGGCGGTATGCAAATTGGAGTGGGTCTAGGGTTTCCGGCATGATGGTGTTGATGTGAGCCATGACCAGCCTTTCAAAGCACTTCATGGCTACTGACGCGAGTGCTACGCTGCGGTAATCATTTAGGCAGGTTACCTTCGCTTCCTTGGGCACAGGGACTATGGTGGTCTGCTTGAAACATGTAGGTATTACAGACTCGGTCAGGGAGAGGATGAAAATGTCAGTGAAGACACTTGCCAGTTGG